>NC_042995.1:8620253-8670253 GCF_901001165.1 Salmo trutta | reverse complement strand
CCTATATTATATTATTGTAGTCCTATATTATTGTAGTCCTATATTATCTTACTGTAGTCCTATATTATATTATTGTAGTCCTATATTATCTTACTGTAGTCCTATATTATCTTACTGTAGTCCTATATTATATTATTGTAGTCCTATATTATCTTACTGTAGTCCTATATTATTGTAGTCCTATATTATATTATTGTAGTCCTATATTATTGTAGTCCTATATTATTGTAGTCCTATATTATATTATTGTAGTCCTATATTATATTATTGTAGTCCTATATTATATTATTGTAGTCCTATATTATATTATTGTAGTCCTATATTATTGTCGTCCTATATTATTGTCGTCCTATATTATTGTAGTCCTATATTATATTATTGTAGTCCTATATTATATTATTGTAGTCCTATATTATATTATTGTAGTCCCATTTAACTGTTGACAGCGAGGAAAGAATCAAGCTACAATAGAGAAAGAGGAAGAAGGCTAATAACATTTGGGGAAATATTATGAAATATTATGAAAGGGCAGACAGCCTACTATTTATACAGATAGGACCATATATATTCAAATATTCAAATCTAATTGGCTAGCCTATACTTTGTATGGCGCATGTGCTGCACCAGAATCACATGTTATCTCCCTGCTTTATCATGGTTTGAACGATGTGCGTAATTCCAGTCTCTATTACACAGTATAATACAATACAGTACAGTAATACAGTTCACACTCAAAAGGATTAGCCTACTGGAGTGATTTTCATTGATTTACCCAAGAGAGCATATAGCTAGCTACTTCTATGGGCTTTAATGTCTTTCTGTCGTGCGTAATGTGCAGAAGCCTATATCATATACGTATTGAATAATCATACAATCATTTGGGCTTTTTTGGGCTCGGGCTCATTAAATGTCTTTAATGTAGGGCTCATTAAATGTCTTTAATGTAGGGCTCATTAAATGTATTTAATGTATGGCTCATTAAATGTCTTTAATGTAGGGCTCATTAAATGTCTTTAATGTAGGGCTCATTAAATGTCTTGAATGTAGGGCTCATTAAATGTCTTTAATGTAGGGCTCATTAAAAGTATTCAATGTATGGCTCATAAGGCTCAGGTAGCATCAGGTTTGAATTTTCGATCAAAGCTGTAATCAAATCCAGACATAGGCCTATGTATGTATGTTTTATAATGCTTTATAATGCTGTTGAATGCCACTTACGGTTTTGGAGAGAAATACCGGGTTACCCCGGAGAAAAGGCATTTGCTCTTGGGATGGAACATTTCTAAAATACCAGGAAAATATTCTACCCTGATAGGGATCTACATCGAACCCAAAGGGGTTCTATCTGGAACCACGGGGGTTCCACATGGAACCAAATGGGTTCTACATGGAACCAAAGGGGTTCTACCTGGAATCAAAGGGGTTCCACATGGAACCACGGGGGTTCTACATGAAACCAAACGGGTTCTACCTGGAACCAAAGGGGTTCTACCTGGAATCAAAGGGGTTCTACCTGGAACCACGGGGGTTCTACATAAAACCAAAGGGGTTCTACCTGGAACCAAAGGGGTTCTACCTGGAACCACGGGGGTTCTACCTGGAATCAAAGGGGTTCTACCTGGAACCACGGGGGTTCCACATGGAACCAAATGGGTTCTACCTGGAACCAAAGGGGTTCTACCTGGAACCAAAGGAGTTCTACCTGGAACCAAAGGGGTTCTACCTGGAACCACGGGGGTTCTACATGAAACCAAATGGGTTCTACCTGGAACCAAAACGGGTTCTACCTGGAACCAAAGGGGTTCTACCTGGAACCAAAACGGGTTCTTCAACGGGTTCTCCTATAGGGACAGCCAAAGAACCCCTTTAGGTTCGAGATAGCACAATTTTTTCTAAGAGTGTAGCAAAGTCTGTGTACAGGGGTAGAATGAAGTCTAGTACTGTAATGATGAATGCAGAAAGGCTGCTTTAATCTTTATGAAATTAGAATCCAATCCCTCATAACTTTAACAATGTCTACATCAATATTGCCATAGCGCTGTTTAACATTTCACTGACTGATGCAGAGTTTGCAGTTTTGTCAGCCAAGCCGGGTCGGCGTTGAGCCGGTGCTAAAGCTGAGGTCAGCACAGAGAACACACACACACACACACACACACACACACACACACACACACACACACACACACACGCACACGCACACGCACACGCACACGCACACGCACACACACAGGCAGACAGGTCGAGGGATCTGTGGATAGATTCTACTGTATTTCAGTGGTGGTCGGAGCCACATCATTAGCATATAAACGTTGTTAATGACCTTGTCATTTACACAACTTAATTACAGCAGCCCTCTGCTACCAGAGTCCCTTCCACAGCACATCTCCCATATGAATTATACATCACTATGGCGACACAGGGATATCACTATGGTAAGACAGTGATATCAGACACTGTAATAACACAGGGATATCGCTATGGTGACACAGGGATATCGCTATGGTGACACAGGGATATCACTATGGTGACACAGGGATATCACTATGGTGACACAGGGATATCACTATGGTGATACAGGGATATCACTATGGTTACACAGGGATATCACTATGGTGATACAGGGATATCACTATGGTTACACAGGGACATCACTATGGTAACACGGGGATTGTTCCACTGGATATCATAAGGTGAATGCACCGATTTGTAAGTCGCTCTGGATAAGAGCGTCTGCTAAATGACTTAAATGTAAATGTAAATATCACTATGGTAACAAGGGGATATCACTATGGTGATACAGGGTTATAACTATGGTAACACAGGGATATAACTATGGTAACACAGGGATATCACTATGGTAACACAGGGATATAACTATGGTAACACAGGGATATAACTATGGTAACACAGGGATATCACTATGGTAACACAGGGATATAACTATGGTGACACAGGGATATAACTATGGTAACACAGGGATATAACTATGGTAACACAGGGATATAACTATGGTAACACAGGGATATAACTATGGTAACCAGAAGGGATATAACTATGGTAACACAGGGATATAACTATGGTAACACAGGGATATCACTATGGTAACACAGGGATATAACTATGGTAACACAGGGATATAACTATGGTAACACAGGGATATAACTATGGTAACACATGGATATCACTATGGTAACACATAAATCACATACATTTCTATAAATAACTGGGTGAACATCTAAACGCGTTTCAACTCTCTCAGTGCAATCAAATCATTTTGACACGCATTGCGTTGACAAATCCATTTTTCTTTGAATAATGAAGTGTAAAGCAACGCCCCGTCTCATGCCTCCCTCCCCAACAGGGATTAAAACGGCATTACGAGCCCCAGAATAAAACATCAGGTCCGTATGTTCCTTCAATGAGACTGATTTACATGGTAATCCCTGGTAATAGACTAAAAGCCTTGGTGTTTTATTTAAAAGAGAGCTAATAGAAAGCTTGAGACCCCTTACATTGTCTCTCACAGACCCCCTTAACGTTGTCTCTCACAGACCCCCCTTACGTTGTCTCTCACAGACCCCCCTTACGTTGTCTCTCACAGACCCCCTTACGTTGTCTCTCACAGACCCCCTTACGTTGTCTCTCACAGACCCCCTTACGTTGTCTCTCACAGACCCCCTTACGTTGTCTCTCACAGACCCCCCTTACGTTGTCTCTCACAGACCCCCCTTACGTTGTCTCTCACAGACCCCCCTTACATTGTCTCTCACAGCGCTCAACACAGAGACAGAACACAGTGAAGAGCTCTACTCTACCACAGAGACAGAACACAGTGAAGAGCTCTACTCTACAACAGAGACAGAACACAGTGAAGGGCTCTACTCTACCACAGAGACAGAACACAGTGAAGAGCCCTACTCTACCACAGAGACAGAACACAGTGAAGGGCCCTACTCTACCACAGAGACAGAACACAGTGAAGGGCCCTACTCTACCACAGAGACAGAACACAGTGAAGAGCTCTACTCTACCACAGAGACAGAACACAGTGAAGGGCCCTACTCTACCACAGAGACAGAACACAGTGAAGAGCTCTACTCTACCACAGAGACAGAACACAGTGAAGAGCTCTACTCTACCACAGAGACAGAACACAGTGAAGGGCCCTACTCTACAACAGAGACAGAACACAGTGAAGGGCCCTACTCTACCACAGCCTCAACACAGAGACAGAACACAGTGAAGGGCCCTACTCTACCACAGAGACAGAACACAGTGAAGAGCTCTACTCTACCACAGAGACAGAACACAGTGAAGGGCCCTACTCTACCACAGAGACAGAACACAGTGAAGAGCTCTACTCTACAACAGAGACAGAACACAGTGAAGAGCTCTACTCTACCACAGAGACAGAACACAGTGAAGAGCTCTACTCTACCACAGAGACAGAACACAGTGAAGGGCCCTACTCTACCACAGAGACAGAACACAGTGAAGAGCTCTACTCTACAACAGAGACAGAACACAGTGAAGAGCTCTACTCTACCACAGAGACAGAACACAGTGAAGGGCTCTACTCTACCACAGAGACAGAACACAGTGAAGAGCTCTACTCTACCACAGAGACAGAACACAGTGAAGGGCTCTACTCTACCACAGAGACAGAACACAGTGAAGAGCCCTACTCTACCACAGAGACAGAACACAGTGAAGGGCCCTACTCTACCACAGAGACAGAACACAGTGAAGGGCTCTACTCTACCACAGAGACAGAACACAGTGAAGGGCTCTACTCTACCACAGAGACAGAACACAGTGAAGAGCCCTACTCTACCACAGAGACAGAACACAGTGAAGGGCTCTACTCTACAACAGAGACAGAACACAGCGAAGAGCTCTACTCTACCACAGAGACAGAACACAGTGAAGAGCCCTACTCTACCACAGAGACAGAACACAGTGAAGAGCTCTACTCTACAACAGAGACAGAACACAGTGAAGAGCTCTACTCTACCACAGAGACAGAACACAGTGAAGAGCCCTACTCTACCACAGAGACAGAACACAGTGAAGAGCTCTACTCTACCACAGAGACAGAACACAGTGAAGGGCCCTACTCTACCACAGAGACAGAACACAGTGAAGGGCTCTACTCTACCACAGAGACAGAACACAGTGAAGGGCCCTACTCTACCACAGAGACAGAACACAGTGAAGGGCCCTACTCTACCACAGAGACAGAACACAGTGAAGGGCCCTACTCTACCACAGAGACAGAACACAGTGAAGGGCTCTACTCTACCACAGAGACAGAACATAGTGAAGGGCTCTACTCTACAACAGAGACAGAACACAGTGAAGGGCCCCACCCTTACCACAGAGACAGAACACAGTGAAGGGCCCTACTCTACCACAGAGACAGAACACAGTGAAGAGCCCTACTCTACAACAGAGACAGAACACAGTGAAGAGCTCTACTCTACCACAGAGACAGAACACAGTGAAGAGCTCTACTCTACAACAGAGACAGAACACAGTGAAGAGCTCTACTCTACAACAGAGACAGAACACAGTGAAGAGCTCTACTCTACAACAGAGACAGAACACAGTGAAGGGCCCTACTCTACAACAGAGACAGAACACAGTGAAGGGCTCTACTCTACAACAGAGACAGAACACAGTGAAGAGCTCTACTCTACCACAGAGACAGAACACAGTGAAGAGCTCTACTCTACCACAGAGACAGAACACAGTGAAGAGCTCTACTCTACCACAGAGACAGAACACAGTGAAGAGCTCTACTCTACCACAGAGACAGAACACAGTGAAGAGCTCTACTCTACCACAGAGACAGAACACAGTGAAGAGCTCTACTCTACCACAGAGACAGAACACAGTGAAGAGCTCTACTCTACCACAGAGACAGAACACAGTGAAGAGCCCTACTCTACCACAGAGACAGAACACAGTGAAGAGCCCTACTCTACCACAGAGACAGAACACAGTGAAGAGCTCTACTCTACCACAGAGACAGAACACAGTGAAGGGCTCTACTCTACAACAGAGACAGAACACAGTGAAGGGCCCTACTCTACAACAGAGACAGAACACAGTGAAGGGCCCTACTCTACCACAGAGACAGAACACAGTGAAGGGCTCTACTCTACCACAGAGACAGAACACAGTGAAGGGCCCTACTCTACAACAGAGACAGAACACAGTGAAGGGCCCTACTCTACCACAGAGACAGAACACAGTGAAGGGCTCTACTCTACAACAGAGACAGAACACAGTGAAGGGCCCTACTCTACCACAGAGACAGAACACAGTGAAGAGCTCTACTCTACAACAGAGACAGAACACAGTGAAGGGCCCTACTCTACCACAGAGACAGAACACAGTGAAGGGCTCTACTCTACCACAGAGACAGAACACAGTGAAGGGCTCTACTCTACAACAGAGACAGAACACAGTGAAGGGCCCTACTCTACCACAGAGACAGAACACAGTGAAGAGCTCTACTCTACCACAGAGACAGAACACAGTGAAGGGCCCTACTCTACCACAGAGACAGAACACAGTGAAGGGCTCTACTCTACCACAGAGACAGAACACAGTGAAGGGCTCTACTCTACCACAGAGACAGAACACAGTGAAGAGCTCTACTCTACCACAGAGACAGAACACAGTGAAGGGCCCTACTCTACAACAGAGACAGAACACAGTGAAGGGCCCTACTCTACCACAGAGACAGAACACAGTGAAGGGCTCTACTCTACAACAGAGACAGAACACAGTGAAGGGCCCTACTCTACCACAGAGACAGAACACAGTGAAGGGCCCTACTCTACAACAGAGACAGAACACAGTGAAGGGCCCTACTCTACCACAGAGACAGAACACAGTGAAGGGCTCTACTCTACAACAGAGACAGAACACAGTGAAGGGCCCTACTCTACCACAGAGACAGAACACAGTGAAGAGCTCTACTCTACAACAGAGACAGAACACAGTGAAGGGCCCTACTCTACCACAGAGACAGAACACAGTGAAGGGCTCTACTCTACAACAGAGACAGAACACAGTGAAGGGCCCTACTCTACCACAGAGACAGAACACAGTGAAGGGCCCTACTCTACCACAGAGACAGAACACAGTGAAGAGCTCTACTCTACCACAGAGACAGAACACAGTGAAGGGCTCTACTCTACCACAGAGACAGAACACAGTGAAGGGCTCTACTCTACCACAGAGACAGAACACAGTGAAGAGCTCTACTCTACCACAGAGACAGAACACAGTGAAGGGCCCTACTCTACCACAGAGACAGAACACAGTGAAGAGCCCTACTCTACAACAGAGACAGAACACAGTGAAGGGCTCTACTCTACCACAGAGACAGAACACAGTGAAGAGCCATACTCTACCACAGAGACAGAACACAGTGAAGAGCCCTACTCTACAGCAGAGACAGAACACAGTGAAGGGCTCTACTCTACCACAGAGACAGAACACAGTGAAGAGCTCTACTCTACCACAGAGACAGAACACAGTGAAGGGCTCTACTCTACCACAGAGACAGAACACAGTGAAGAGCCCTACTCTACAACAGAGACAGAACACAGTGAAGAGCCCTACTCTACCACAGAGACAGAACACAGTGAAGGGCTCTACTCTACCACAGAGACAGAACACAGTGAAGGGCTCTACTCTACCACAGAGACAGAACACAGTGAAGGGCTCTACTCTACCACAGAGACAGAACACAGTGAAGAGCTCTACTCTACCACAGAGACAGAACACAGTGAAGGGCTCTACTCTACCACAGAGACAGAACACAGTGAAGGGCCCTACTCTATCACAGAGACAGAACACAGTGAAGGGCCCTACTCTACCACAGAGACAGAACACAGTGAAGAGCTCTACTCTACCACAGAGACAGAACACAGTGAAGAGCTCTACTCTACAACAGAGACAGAACACAGTGAAGAGCTCTACTCTACAACAGAGACAGAACACAGTGAAGGGCCCTACTCTACCACAGAGACAGAACACAGTGAAGAGCTCTACTCTACCACAGAGACAGAACACAGTGAAGGGCTCTACTCTACCACAGAGACAGAACACAGTGAAGAGCCCTACTCTACCACAGAGACAGAACACAGTGAAGAGCTCTACTCTACCACAGAGACAGAACACAGTGAAGGGCTCTACTCTACAACAGAGACAGAACACAGTGAAGAGCTCTACTCTACCACAGAGACAGAACACAGTGATGGGCCCTACTCTACCACAGAGACAGAACACAGTGAAGGGCTCTACTCTACCACAGAGACAGAACACAGTGAAGAGCTCTACTCTACCACAGAGACAGAACACAGTGAAGGGCCCTACTCTACAACAGAGACAGAACACAGTGAAGGGCTCTACTCTACCACAGAGACAGAACACAGTGAAGGGCCCTACTCTACCACAGAGACAGAACACAGTGAAGAGCCCTACTCTACCACAGAGACAGAACACAGTGAAGGGCCCTACTCTACCACAGAGACAGAACACAGTGAAGAGCTCTACTCTACCAAAGCCTCAACACAGAGACATACCTCCCCTCACGTTGTCCCTCACAGCGCTCAACACAGACTATAACAGACTGTTACAGACTATAACACAGCATTGATCAATGTGGCTAGTATTCAAAGGCAGGTTTAGGGAAATGTGTTTTTCTTTGATGATTTAAAATGACCAGGAATGTCTCTGGGACCTTTTGTTACAGACTATAACTCTCATCCTTGTTACAGACTATAACTCTGATCCTTGTTACAGATTATAATTCTGATCCTTGTTACAGATTATATCTGATCCTTGCTACAGACTATAACTCTCATCCTTGTTACAGATTATAATTCTGATCCTTGTTACAGATTATAACTGATCCTTGTTACAGACTATAACTCTGATCCTTGTTACAGATTATAACTCTGATCCTTGTTACAGATTATAACTCTGATCCTTGTTACAGATTATAACTCTGATCCTTGTTACAGACTATAACTCTGATCCTTGTTACAGACTATAACTCTGATCCTTGTTACAGATTATAACTGATCCTTGTTACAGACTATAACTCTGATCCTTGTTACAGATTATAACTCTGATCCTTGTTACAGATTATAATTCTGATCCTTGTTACAGATTATATCTGATCCTTGCTACAGACTATAACTCTCATCCTTGTTACAGATTATAATTCTGATCCTTGTTACAGATTATAACTGATCCTTGTTACAGACTATAACTCTGATCCTTGTTACAGATTATAACTCTGATCCTTGTTACAGATTATAACTCTGATCCTTGTTACAGATTATAACTCTGATCCTTGTTACAGATTATAACTCTGATCCTTGTTACAGATTATAACTCTGATCCTTGTTACAGATTATAACTCTGATCCTTGTTACAGATTATAACTCTGATCCTTGTTACAGACTTTGACTTCTTCAACCCTATCCATGTACTAATTAAGACTTATTCAACCCTATCCATGTAGTCAATAAGACTTCTTCAACCCTATCCATGTAGTCATTAAGACTTCTTCAACCCTATCCATGTAGTCATTAAGACTTCTTCAACCCTATCCATGTACTCATTAAGACTTCTTCAACCCTATCCATGTAGTCATTAAGACTTCTTCAACCCTATCCATGTACTCATTAAGACTTCTTCAACCCTATCCATGTACTCATTAAGACTTCTTCAACCCTATCCATGAAGTCATTAAGACTTCTTCAACCCTATCCATGTACTCATTAAGACTTCTTCAACCCTATCCATGTAGTCATTAAGACTTCTTCAACCCTATCCATGTACTCATTAAGACTTCTTCAACCCTATCCATGAAGTCATTAAGACTTCTTCAACCCTATCCATGTAGTCATTAAGACTTCTTCAACCCTATCCATGTAGTCAATAAGACTTCTTCAATCCTATCCATGTAGTCATTAAGACTTCTTCAACCCTATCCATGTAGTCAATAAGACTTCTTCAACCCTATCCATGTAGTCAATAAGACTTCTTCAACCCTATCCATGTAGTCAATAAGACTTCTTCAACCCTATCCATGTAGTCAATAAGACTTATTCAACCCTATCCATGTATCTGAATGTGTATTGTCTGTGTTTCTTCCCTTTTAAGTTGTGGTGCCGTTCGCTGCAGGTGAGAACTCAGTCCGGACCAAACACAGGAAAACAACCAGAGGCTCCCAGTGTTATTGGTTGTCTGATGAAATTCACTCAATACCGCAGCTTGATGTCTCTGAAATGTTTGTCAGCAGCTGTGCCAGAGCATCCAATGCAGAGTACTGTCTCCTCTCTTCACCGGACTTCACCGTTATTAGAGCGTTCTCTCTCTCTCTGTCTGTCTGTCTGTCTGTCTGTCTGTCTGTCTGTCTGTCTGTCTGTCTGTCTGTCTGTCTGTCTGTCTGTCTGTCTCTGTCTCTGCCTCTGTCTCTGCCTCTGTCTCTGCCTCTGTCTCTGCCTCTGTCTCTGTCTCGGTCTGCAAAAGTGAAATAAACAATAAAAATGAACAGTAAACATTACACTCACAGAAGTTCCAAAAGAATAAAGACATTACAAATGTCATATTATGTATAAATACAGTATTGTAATGATGTAAAAATAGTTAAAGTACAATAGGGAAAATAAATAAGCATAAATATGGGTTGTATTTACAATGGTGTTTGTTCTTCACTGGTTATATTCACACCTTGTTGGAAATCTGTTCAGTTGAGATATAAACTGTAACATCTGGATTTATATGGTATTTCATCCTGACCACATGACCTGGCAAGGAGAAACTGGGCTCAGTTTTAGTCTGTAACAAGGATCAGAGTTATAATCTGTAACAAGGATCAGAGTTATAGTCTGTAACAAGGATCAGAGTTATAATCTGTAACAAGGATCAGTTATAGTCTGTAACAAGGATCAGTTGTAATCTGTAACAAGGATCAGAGTTATAATCTGTAACAAGGATCAGTTATAGTCTGTAACAAGGATCAGTTATAATCTGTAACAAGGATCAGAGTTATAGTCTGTAACAAGGATCAGTTATAGTCTGTAACAAGGATCAGAGTATAATCTGTAACAAGGATCAGAGTTATAATCTGTAACAAGGATCAGAGTTATAATCTGTAACAAGGATCAGTTATAATCTGTAACAAGGATCAGAGTTATAATCTGTAACAAGGATCAGTTATAATCTGTAACAAGGATCAGAGTTATAGTCTGTAACAAGGATCAGAGTTATAATCTGTAACAAGGATCAGAGTTATAGTCTGTAACAAGGATCAGAGATATAATCTGTAACAAGGATCAGAGTTATAATCTGTAACAAGGATCAGTTATAATCTGTAACAAGGATCAGAGTTATAATCTGTAACAAGGATCAGAGTTATAGTCTGTAACAAGGATCAGAGTTATAATCTGTAACAAGGATCAGAGTTATAATCTGTAACAAGGATCAGAGTTATAGTCTGTAACAAGGATCAGAGTTATAGTCTGTAACAAGGATCAGAGTTATAGTCTGTAACAAGGATCAGAGTTATAGTCTGTAACAAGGATCAGAGTTATAGTCTGTAACAAGGATCAGAGTTATAATCTGTAACAAGGATCAGAGTTATAATCTGTAACAAGGATCAGAGTTATAATCTGTAACAAGGATCAGAGTTCTAATCTGTAACAAGGATCAGAGTTAATGACTACATGGATAGGGTTGAATAAGTCTTATTGACTACATGGATAGGATTGAAGAAGTCTTATTGACTACATGGATAGGGTTGAAGAAGTCTTAATGACTACATGGATAGGGTTGAAGAAGTCTTAATGAGTACATGGATAGGGTTGAAGAAGTCTTAATGAGTACATGGATAGGGTTGAAGAAGTCTTAATGACTACATGGATAGGGATGAAGAAGTCTTATTGACTAAAGATCATTTGAAACAATTAGCAAACTTAGTGAATGGAGAAGCAACGATGTTGTTTATTCTCTCTACTTGTCCAGTTGTGTACAATCTGTTGAAGCAGATGTTTTCCTGTTGGCTGAGTGATGTAGAGATGTGTTCTGACAGAGACACACACACAGAGTTGAGAAACAGACCATCTGACTGTTAACCACAACTTAATGAGAGACAGACAGCAGACAGGCGTAAATGACAGCTCTAATATGGGAACCAGTGTGTGTGTGTGTGTGTGTGTGTGTGTGTGTGTGTGTGTGTGTGTGTGTGTGTGTGTGTGTGTGTGTGTGTGTGTGTGTGTGCGCGCACGCGCGGTGTGTGTGTGTGTGTGTGTGTGTGTGTGTGTGTGTGTGTGTGTGTGTGTGTGTGTGTGTGTGTGTGTGTGTTAATACAACATTAGCATTTCAATGTCACTGAATGAGGAAGAAAGATACACAGATTCCAACAACCTGTTGGTTGACTCACGTGGAGAAACCAGACTGCAAATTGATATTCAACTGAATTAAGAGGAGAAATACGGCTTTAACATCATGTCCAGTTAATGGCTTGGAACCAGGATTTTTTAAATGTAGTTTTATTCCAGATGTGGCCTCCGCTGGGAAGAAAAAGTTGTTCCTAAGAGTATATTATTAGTGTGAGTTATCAGCTGTATATTCCTCAGGCAGAACTCAGAACTCACACAGAACTCAGACAGAACTCAGACTTAACTCAGAACTCACACAGAACTCAGAACTCAGACTGAACTCAGAACTCAGACAGAACTCAGAACTCAGACAGAACTCAGAACTCAGACAGAACTTAGACAGAACTCAGAACTTAGACAGAACTCACTTAGAACTCAGACTGAACTTAGACATAACTCAGAACTTAGACAGAACTCAAAACTCAGACAGAACTCAGAACTCAGACAGAACTCAGAACTTAGACAGAACTCAAAACCCACACAGAACTCAGAACTTAGACAGAACTCAGAACTCAAAACTCACACAGAACTCAGACAGAACTCAAAACTCAGACAGAACTCAGAACTCACAAAGAACTCACACAGAACTCAGAACTCAGAACTCACACAGAACTCAAAACTCAGACAGAACTCAGAACTCACACAGAACTCAGAACTTAGACAGAACTCAGAACTCAGACTGAACTCAGAACTCACACAGAGCTCAGACAGAACTCAAAACTCAGACAGAACTCAGAACTCACACAGAACTCACACAGAACTCAGAACTCAGACAGAACTCAGAACTCACACAGAACTCAGAACTCAGACAGAACTCAGAACTCACACAGAACTCAGAACTTAGACAGAACTCAGAACTCAGACTGAACTCAGAACTCACACAGAGCTCAGACAGAACTCAAAACTCAGACAGAGCTCAGAACTCAGACTGAACTCAGAACTCAGACAGAGCTCAGAACTTAGACAGAACTCAAAACTCAGACTGAATTCAGAACTCACACAGAACTCAGAACTCAGACTGAACTCAGAACTGGCACAGAACTCAAATAGAACTCAGACAGAATTCAGAACTCAGACAGAACTCAAATAGAACTCAGAACTCAGACAGAATTCAGAACTCAGACAGAACTCAAATAGAACTCAGAACTCATACAGAATTCAGAACTCAGACAGAACTCAAATAGAACTCAGACAGAATTCAGAACTCAGAATTCACTCAGAACTCATCCTGTCTGTCTGCTCTCTTTCCAAACTCGTTTTACTTTTCTTTCCTTACTCTCTCTCTCTCATGTAGTTGCCAATTTTGTCATTAACAGTGGGCACTCCCTTTCAGCATGCCTCTCCTCTCTGGTTTAGGTTTTACAGTTCTAATCAAAGGTTTAACATCCAATCTTCACCTTGCTGTTATAGAGGGAGAAAGAGAGAGAGAGAGAAAGAGAAAGAGAAAGAGAGAGGGAGAGAGAGAGAGAAAGAGAGAGGTTAGAGAGAGAGAGAGAGAGAGAGAGGGAGAGAGAGAGAGAGTCTTAAACATTGTAACCTTGCTGTAATAGAAGGAGTGTTAACACCTGGCATCGATGGTTGTCAGTCACATTCAACCAACTGACAAGGTCATATGGTCTGCATCCCAAACGGCACCCGATTCTCTACATAGTGCACTACGTTTGACCTGGGCCCATAGGGGAAAAGTAGTGCATTATATAGGGAAAAGGTTTCAATTTGGGATGCAAACAAAAGCACTTTATGGTGAAAATGTAGCCAACAAAGTGAACCGTTTCAACTTTCTGTCATGCTTTGTTCTATAATGAATGAATGGGAACATTGTACCTCTGCAAGCAAACAACTCTCTGAGCATTTACCTGCTATTAAAGAAACTCTCAGGACAATACGAGAATGTATTTCATAACTTTACATTGTAAAACTATTTGTTCAAAAAGGTACAGTTGAAGTCGCAACTTTACATACACTTAGGTTGGAGTCATTAAAACTCGTTTTTCAACCACTCCACAAGTTTCTTGTTAACAAACTATAGTTTTGGCAAGTCGGTTAGGACATCTACTTTGTGCACGACACAAGTCATTTTTCCAACAGTTGTTTACAGACAGATTATTTCACTTTAAATTCACTGTATCACAACTCCAGTGGGTCAGAAGTTTACATACCCTAAGTTGACTGTGCCTTTAAACAGCTTGGAAAATTCCAGAAAATGATGTCATGGCTTTAGAAGCTTCTGGTAGACTAATTGTCATCATTTGAGTCAATTGAAGGAGTACCTGTGGATATACGTATTTCAAGGTCTACCTTCAAACTCAGTGCCTCTTTGCTTGACATTACGGGAAAGCAAAAGAAATCAGCCAAGAACCTCAGAAGAAAATTGTAGACCTCCACAAGTCTGGTTCATCCTTGGGAGCAATTTCCAAATGCCTGAATGTACCACGTTCATCTGTACAAACAATAGTACGCAAGTATAAACACCATGGGACCACGCAGCCGTCATACCACTCAGGAAGGAGACGCGTTCTGTCTCCTCGAGATGAACATACTTTGGTGCAAAAAGTGCAAATCAATCCCAGTACAACAGCAAAGGACCTTGTGACGATGCTGGAGGAAACAGGGACAAAAGTATCTATATCCACAGTAAAACAAATCCTGCATCGACATAACCTTAAAGGCCGCTCAGCAAGGAAGAAGCCACTGCTCCAAAACCACCATAAAAAAGCCAGACTATGGTTTGCAACTGCACATGGGGACAAAGATCGTACTTTTTTGAGAAATGTCCTCTGGTCTGATGAAACAAAAATATAACTGTTTGGCCATAATGACCATTGTTATGTTTGGAGGAAAAAGGGGGGCGCTTGAAAGCCGAAGGACACCATCCCAACCGTGAAGCATGGGGGTGGCAGCATCATGTTGTGGGGGTGCTTTGCTGCAGGAGGGACTGGTGCACTTCACAAAATACATGGCATCTTGAGGAAGGAAAATTATCTGGATATATTGAAGCAACATCTCAAGACATCAGTCAGGAAGTTAAAGCTTGGTCGCAAATGGGTCTTCCAAATGGACGATGACCCCAAGCATACTTCCAAAGTTGTGGCAAAATGGCTTCAGGAAAACAAAGTGAAGGTATTGGAGTGGCCATAACAATGCCCTGACCTCAATTCTATGGAAAATTTGTGGGCAGAACTGAAAAGTATGTGCGAGCAAGGAGGCCTACAAACCTGACTCAGTTACACCAGCTCTGTCAGGAGGAATGGGCCAAAATTCACCCAAATTATTGTCAGAAGTTTGTGAAAGGCTACCCGAAACGTTTGACCCGAGTTAAACAATATAAAGGCAATGCTACCAAACACTAATTGAGTGTATGTGAACTTCTGCCCCACTGGGAATGTGATGAAATAAATAAAAGCTGAAATAAATCATTCTCTCTACTATTATTCTGACATTTCACATTCTTAAAATAAAGTGGTTATCCTAACTGGCCTTAGACAGGGATTTTTTACTAGGATTAAATGTCAGGAATTGTGAAAAACTGAGTTTAAATGTATTTGGTTAAGGTGTATGTGAACTTCCGACTTCAACTGTATATTGAGGTAGGGGAAAGTGGGGTAAGTTGAGGTATTTATCACATTCAGCGTCACTGCGTCTCAGGAAATACGTTGTTCTAATGTTACTGTAGGTTCAGGACCTCATATTGAAGCTGATAGACACCCCAATCTTAAAATTATCAAAGCAAATCAAATTGTATTAGTCACATGCGCCGAATACAACAGGTGTCGACCTTACAGTGTAATGCTTACTTACAAGCCCTTAACCAACTGTGCAGTTTCAAAAAATCCAGATAAGAATAATAAATAAAATAAAGAGCAGCAGTAAAATAACAATAGTAAGACTATATACAGGGGGGTACCGGTACTGAGTCAATGTGGAGGCTATATACAGGGGGGTACCGGTACCGAGTCAATGTGGAGACTATATACAGGGGGTACCGGTACTGAGTCAATGTGGAGGCTATATACAGGGGGTACCGGTACTGAGTCAATGTGGCGACTATATACAGGGGGTACCGGTACTGAGTCAATGTGGAGGCTATATACAGGGTGTACCGGTACAGAGTCAATGTGGAGACTATATACAGGGGAGCCAATGTGCGGGTGCACCGGCTAGTTGAGGTAATATGTACATGTAGGTAGAGTTATTAAAGTGACTATGCATAGATGATAACAACAGAGAGTAGCAGCGGTGTAAAAGGGGGGGGCAATGCAAATAGTCTGGGTAGCCATTTAATTAGGTGTTCCGGAGTCTTTTGGCTTGGAGGTAGAAGCTGTTTAGAAGCCTCTTGGAACTAGACTTTGGCGCTCCGGTACCACTTGCCGTGCGGTAGCTGAGAGAACAGTCTATGACTAGGGTGGATGGAGTCTTTGACAATTTTTAGGGCCTTCCTCTGACACCGCCTGGTATAGAGGTCCTGGATGACAGGAAGCTTGGCCCTAGTGATGTACTGGCCGTTTGCACTACCCTCTGCGGTCGGAGGCCGAGCAGTTGCCATACCAGGCAGTGATGTAACCAGTCAGGATGCTCTAGATGGTGCAGCTGTAGAACCTTTTGAGGATAAGAGGACCCATGCCAAATCTACACAAGTATCATGAAACAACACAATAAATTAACTTGACTTGGTGAGAATCTGTTTATTGGATTTAACTATCTTACCACTTTTTCCATGTGGTTTCTCCCTTCAAAGACTCCCTAAAATGGTTTCCTAGAAACAAGGGTGGCTTAACTTACCCCTTTCAGCTCAACTTACCCCTCTCTCCACTATGTGTTGATACAGTCAATCCACATGGAGATAGCATAGGGTCTGAATATCAAATCAAATCAAATGTATTAATAAAGCCCTTCTTACATCAGCTGATATCTCAAAGTGCTGTACAGAAACCCAGCATAAAACCCCAAACAGCAAGCAATGCAGGTGTAGAAGCACGGTGGCTAGGAAAAACTCCCTAGAAAGGCCAGAACCTAGGAAGAAACCTAGAGAGGAACCCGGCTATGAGGGGTAGCCAGTCCTCTTCTGGCTGTGCCGGGTAGAGATTATAACAGAACATGGCCAAGATTTTCAAATGTCCATAAATTACCAGCAGGGTCAAATAATAATAATCACAATGGTTGTCGAGGGTGCAACAGGTCAGCAACTTAGGAGTAAATGTCAGTTGGCTTTTCATAGCCGATCATTCAGAGTATCTCTAACGCTCCTGCTGTCTCTAGAGAGTTGTAAACAGCAGGTCTGGGACAGGTAACACGTCGGTGAACAGGTCAGGGTTCCATAGCCGCAGGCAGAACAGTTGAAACTGGAGCAGCAGCACGGCCAGGTGGACTGGGGACAGCAAGGAGTCATCAGGCCAGGTAGTCCTGAGGCATGGTCCTAGGGCTCAGGTCCTCCGAGAGAGAGAAAGAAAGAAAGAATTAGAGAGAGCATACTTAAATTCACACAGGTCAGTCTGTTATATCTGGAGAAATACTCCAGATATAACAGACTGACCCTAGCCCCCCGACACATAAACTACTGAGGCACTGTGGCCCCGGGAGACACTGTGGCCCCGTCTGACAATACCCCCGGACTGGGCCAAACAGGCAGGATGTAACCCCACCCACTTTGCCAAAGCACAGCCCCCACACCACTAGAGGGATATCTTCAACCAGCAACTTACCATCCTGAGACAAGGCCGAGTATAGCCCACAAAGATCTTCGCCACGGCACAACCCAAGGGGGGGCGCCAACCCAGACAGGAAGATCACGTCAGTGACTCAATCCACTCAAGTGACGCACCCCTGCTATGGATGGCATGGAAGAGCAACCAGTGACTCAGCCAGTGACTCAGCCCCTGTAATAGGGTTAGAGGCAGAGAATCCCATTCGAGAGAGGGGAACCGGCCAGGCAGAGACAGCAAGGGCGGTTCGTTGCTCCAGTGCCTTTCCGTTCACCTTCACACTCCTGGGCCAGACGACACTCAATCATAGGACCTACTGAAGAGATGTTGAGACTGAGTCTGCGTCTCTCACATGGGTAGGCAGACCATTCCATAAAAATGGAGCTCTATAGGAGAAAGCCCTGCCTCCAGCTGTTTGCTTAGAAATTCTAGGGACAGTTAGGAGGCCTGCGTATTGTGACCGTAGCATACGTGTAGGTATGTACGGCAGGACCAAATCGGAAAGATAGGTAGAAGCAAGCCCATGTAATGCTTTGTAGGTTAGCAGTAAAACCTTGAAATCAGCCCTTGCCTTAACAGGAAGCCAGTGTAGAGAGGCTAGCACTGGAGTAATATGATCAAATGTTTTGGTTCTAGTCAAGTTTCTAGCAGCCGTGGTTAGCACTAACTGAAGTTTATTTAGTGCTTTATCCGGGTAGCCGGAAAGTAGAGCAGAGTTTGTCAGTGGACTGCCTGGTGACAGAGAGACTGGAGATGCGCATTCACGAGACCTTAGAAAGTGCTACGTAACCCCACAGATACTGTAGTTTCGATAGAGAATCAAAAGAAGAACTACAAATTCTCAGACAGGCCACTTCCTGCTTGGAATTTTCTCAGGTTTTTCCCTGCCATATGAGTTCTGTTATACTCACAGACACCATTCAAACAGTTTTAGAAACTTCAGAGTGTTTTCTATCCAAATCTACTAATAATATGCATATTCTCGTTTCTGGACAAGAGTAGTAACCAGTTTAAATCGGGTATGTTTTTTATCCGGCCGTGAAAATACTGCCCCCTAGCCCAGACAGGATAAGATCTAAACCAGGCCAGAACTTGTCCTTGTAGACCAATTTGGGTTTCCAATCTCTCCAAAAGAATGTGGTGATCAATAAAATCAAAAGCAGCACTAAAGTGTAGGAGCATGTGGACAGATGCAGAGCCTCGGTCTGACGCCATTAAAAGGTCATTACCACCTTCACAAGTGCAGTCTCAGTGCTATGATGGGGTCTGAAATCAGACTGAAGCGTTTCGTACACATTGTTTGTCTTCTGGAAGGCGCAACAGCTTTTTTTTAAATTTGAGAGGAATGGGAGATTTGATATAGGCCGATAATTTTTTATATTTTCTGGATCAAGGTTTGGCTTTTTCAAGAGAGGCTTTATTACTGCCACTTTTAGTGAGTTTGGTACACATCCGGTGGATAAAGAGCCGTTTATTATGTTCAACATAGGATGGCCAAGCACAGGAAGCAGCTCTTTCAGTAGTTTAGTTGGAAAAGGGTCCAGTATGCAGCTCGAAGGTTTAGAGGCCATGATTGTTTCATCATTGTGTCAAGAGATATAGTACTAAAACACTTGAGTGTTTCCCTTGATCCTAGGTCCTGGCAGAGTTGTGCAGACTCAGGACAACTGAGCTTTGGAGGAATACTCAGATTTAAAGAGGAGTCCGTAATTTGCTTTCTAATGATCATAATCTTTTCCTCAAAGATGTTAATGAATTTATCACTGCTGAAGTGAAAGCCATCCTCTCTTGGGGAATGTTGCTTTTTAGTTAGCTTTGCGAAAGTATCAAAAATTAATTTTAGATTGTTCTTATTTTCCTCAATTAAGTTGGAAAAATAGGATGATCGAGCAGCAGTGAGGGCTCTTCGATACTGCACGGTACTGTCTTTCCAAGCTAGTCGGAAGACTTGCAGTTTGGTGTGGCGCCATTTCTGTTCCAATTTTCTGGAAGCTTGCTTCAGAGCTCAGGTATTTTCTGTATACCACGGAGCTAGTTTCTTATGACAAATGTTTTCGGTTTTTAGGGGTGCAACTGCATCTAGGGTATTGCGCAAAGGTTAAATTGAGTTCCTCAGTTAGGTGGTTAACTGATTTTTGTACTCTGACGTCCTTGGGTAGGCGGAGGGAGTCTGGAAGGGCATCTAGGAATCTTTGGGTTGTACCTGAGGTCATGTTACTAAGTACATTCATTCATTTCCTGATAATTCATCCTGGACTGTCTGTGTTCCAAATTGCACCTTATTCCTTAGTGCCCTAACTCTGACCAGGACCTACAGTGAGGGAAAAAAGTATTTGATCCCCTGCTGATTTTGTATGTTTGCTCACTTACAAAGAAATGATCAGTCTATAATTTTAATAGTAGGTTTATTTGAACAGTGAGAGACAGAATAACAACAAAAAAATCCAGAAAAACGCATGTCAAAAATTGTATAAAATGATTTGCATTTTAATGAGGGAAATAAGTATTTGACCCCTCTGCAAAACATGACTTAGTACTTGGTGGCAAAACCCTTGTTGGCAATCACAGAGGTCAGACGTTACTTGTAGTTGGCCACCAGGTTTGCACACAACTCAGGAGGGATTTTGTCCCACTCCTCTTTGCAGATCTTCTCCAAGTCATTAACGTTTCGAGGCTGACATTTGGCAACTCGAAACCTTCAGCTCCCTCCACAGATTTTCTATGGGATTAAGGTCTGGAGACTGGCTAGGCCACTCTAGGACCTTAATGCGCTTCGTCTTGAGCCACTCCTTGTTGCCTTGGCCGTGTGTTTTGGGCCATTGTCATGCTGGAATACCCATCCACGACCCATTTTCAATGCCCTGGCTGAGGGAAGGAGGTTCTCACCCAAGATTTGACGATACATGGCCCGTCCAATACATGGCCCCGTCCCTTTGATGCGGTGAAGTTGTCCTGTCCCCTTAGCAGAAAAACACCCCCAAAGCATAATGTTTCCACCTCCATGTTTGACGGTCGGGATGGTGTTCTTGGGGTCATAGGCAGCATTCCTCCTCCTCCAAACACGGCGAGTTAAGTTGATGCTAAAGAGCTCCATTTTGGTCTCATCTGACCACAACACTTTCACCCAGTTGTCCTCTGAATTATTCAGATGTTCATTGGCAAACTTCAGACGGGCATGTATATGTGCTTTCTTGAGCAGGGGGACCTTGCAGGCGCTGCAGGATTTCAGTCCTTCACGGCGTAGTGTGTTACCAATTGTTTTCTTGGTGACTATGGTCCCAGCTGCCTTGAGATCATTGACAAGATCATCCCGTGTAGTTCTGGGCTGATTCCTCACTGTTCTCATGATCATTGCAACTCCACGAGGTGAGATCTTGCATGGGGGGGAGATTGACAGTTCTTTTGTGTTTCTTCCATTTGCGAATAATCACACCAAATGTTGTCACCTTCACACCAAGCTGCTTGGCGATGGTCTTGTAGCCCATTCCAGCCTTGTGTAGGTCTACAATCTTGTCCCTAACATCCTTGGAGAGCTCTTTGGTCTTGGCCATGGTGGAGAGTTTGGAATCTGATTGATTGATTGCTTCTGTGGACAGGTGTCTTTTATACAGGTAACAAACTGAGATTAGGAGCACTCCCTTTAAGAGTGTGCTCCTAATCTCAGCTCGTTACCTGTATAAAAGACACCTGGGAGCCAGAAATCTTTCTGATTGAGAGGGGGTCAAATACTTATTTCCCTCATTAAATGCAAATCAATTTATAACATTTTTGACATGTGTTTTTCTGGATTTTTTTGTTGTTATTCTGTCTCTCACTGTGCAAATAAACCTACCATTAAAATTATAGACTGATAATTTCTTTGTCATTGGGCAAACGTACAAAATCAGCAGGGGATCAAATACTTTTTTCCCTCACTGTATAGGGCTCTGGTAAAATGTAGTGCACTGTATAGTGAATAGGTGCCCTACTTAGTGCCCTACTTCTGACCAGGACCTATAGAACTCTGGTAAAAAGTAGTACACTATATAGTGAATAGGGTGTTATTTGGGACGTACACTCTGTCAAGATGTCAAACTAGGATTTGAGACGAGGTAGAGGGAGGATGCACCACAGAGTAAATACAGTTGATTTGTTGGGCTCTCGCCAAAATGTAGATTTTAGTTTGGGGCTCGGTGAGAGTTGGGAATAGACAGGCCCTGGGCTATCAGAAAGTTTATATTTAATTGGTTCAGAGAGTTTGTTTTTATATCTAACTCTGTGTAACTATTGTTTACAGAACGCCAGCAACTTCAGCACCATGGACAGCTCAGCCCCCCTCTCTCTCACTCTCTCGCTCTCTCCTAAAGAACAGCACCATGGACAGCTCAGCCCCCTCTCTCTCTCTCTCTCTCTCTCTCTCTCTCTCTCTCTCTCTCTCTCTCTCTCTCTCTCTCTCTCTCTCCTAAAGAACAGCACCATGGACAGCTCAGCCCCCCCCCTCTCTTTCTCTCGCTCTCTCCTAAAGAATAGCACCATGGACAGCTCAGCCCCCCCCCTCCCTCTCTCTCTCCTAAAGAACAGCACCATGGACAGCTCAGTCCCTGTTTTTCCCTCTCTCTCTCTCTCGCTCTCTCTCGCTCTCTCTCTCGCTCTCGCTCTCCTAAAGAACAGCACCATGGACAGCTCAGTCCCTGTTTTTCCCTCTCTCTCTCTCTCTCTCTCTCTCTCTCTCGCTCTCTCTCTCGCTCTCTCTCTCTCTCTCTCTCTCTCAAAAAGAACAGCACCATGGACAGCTCAGCTCACTGTAGCCTCATTCTGGACAGGGACAATGTAAATTCTTCATACTTTATCATTTAAATGCTTGATGTGCAACCAAATGTTGTTGAAGGAATCTGTATCTCTTCACTACAAAGTAGCCTTGTCCGAGCCAGAACGGCCCACAGGGCAGGAATCTATTTCCTGTTTTTGAAGAGTGAGTCCACAGTGCATTTGGAAAGTAGTCAGACCCCTTCACATTTTTACACATTTTGTTATGTTACAGCCTTATTCAAAAATGTCTTAAACAGTTTTTCCCCCTCATCATTCTACACACAATACCTCAAAATGACAAAATAAAAACTGCTATTTAGATATTTTTGCCAACAAAATAAATAATAATAACTGAAATATCACATTTACATAAGTATTCAGACCCTTTACTCAGTACTTTGTTGAAGCACCTTTGGCAGCGATTACAGCATCGAGTCTTCTTGGGTATGACGTTACAAGCTTGGCACACCTGTATTTGGGGAGTTTCTCCCATTCTTCTCTGCAGATCCTCTCAAGCTCTGTCAGGTTGGATGGGAGCCTTCACTGCACAGCTATTTTCAGGTCTCTCCAGAGATGTTCGAACGAGTTCAAGGACATTCAGAGACTTGTCCCGAAGCCACTCCTGCATTGTCTTGGCTGTGTGCTTAGGGTCGTTGTCCTGTTGGAAGGTGAAACTTCGCACAAGTCTGAGGTCCTGAGTGCTCTGGAGCAGGTTTTCATCAAGGATCTCTCGGTATTTTACTCCGTTCATCCTTCCCTTGATCCTGACTAGTCTCCCAGTCCCTGCTGCTGAAAAATGTCCCCACAGCATGCTTCTGCCACCTCCATGCTTCACCGAAGGGATGGCATTGGTCAGGTGATGAGTGGTGCCTGGCTGAGTGATGTTTGGCATTTAGACCAAAGAATTCAATCTTGGTTTCATCAGACCAAAGAATCTTGTTATATCATGGTATGAAAGTCCTTTAGGTGCTTTTGGCAAACTCCAAGCGGGCTGTCATGTGCCTTTTACTGAGGAGTGGCTTCCATCTGGCCACTCTACCATAAAGGCCTGATTGGTGGAGTAGAGCATAGATGGTTATCCTTCTGGAAGGTTCTCCCATCTCCACAGAGGAACTCTTGAGCTCTGTCAAGACCCTTTTCCCCCGATTGCTCAGTTTGGTCTCGCGACCAGCTCTAAGAGTCTTAGTGGTTCAAAACTTCTTCAATTTAAGAATGATGGAGGCCACTGTGTTCTTGGGGACCTTCCATGTTGCAGAATTGTTTTGGTACCCTTCCCCAGATCTGTGCCTCGAAACAATCCTGTCTCGGAGCTCTATGGACAATTGCTTCGACCTCATGGCTTGGTTTTTGCTCTGACATGCACTGTCAACTGTGGGACCTTATGTGTGACCAGTGTGTATCTTTTCAAATGATGTCCAATCAGTGCATTTACTACAGGTGGACTCCAATCAAGTTGTAGAAACATCTCAAGGATGATCAATATAAACAGGATGCACCTGAGCTCAGTGTCGAGTGTCATAGCAAAGGGTCTGAATATTTATGTAAATATTTCTGTTTTTAATTTTGAATACATTTTCAAAAAGGTATAAAAACCTTTTTTAGATTTTTTTATTATGGGTTATTGTGTGTAGATAGATGAGGGAAAACATGTATTTAGTCAATTTTAGAATAAGGCTGTAACATAACAAAATGTAGACAAAGTCAACAGGTCTGAATACTTTCCGAATGCACTGTATTTCCTGTTTCTGTAGTGTGAGACAGCTTGATGTTCCAGTACACCCCCTGGACATGACGCTAGTCTATCACAGGGCCTTCACTACAAACCCTAGAACCAAACCCAAGGCCAGTGACGACAGATAAACATCTTCAGGAACAGAGATCATTGAAGCCTAAACGTTTGGAGGGATAATTATGCTATTCCAACCCAAGAATAAACATTTCACTATTTAAAACCCCCCAAAAAAGCCTAAAGAATATAGAAATACCTTATAGCCAGTGTCATAAAACAACCATATTTCCCTTTAGATTTGGCAACAAAACCCTCCAAACCCTCCAAACAGAAATGGGATAAAAACATTACATTCAAAATGTGATCAATAATTTAACATAGCAGTGGGCGATCCCAGTCAACACTACATTACATTAGTTATATTAACATGAAAGAGGAATACACAGTGGGTGATCCCCAGTTAACACTACATTACATTATTTATATTAACATGAAAGAGTAATAAATAAAACAAACTGTGCATGTCTGGCTTACCATCACAGTCAGTTATTGGACTCAACATGTCAGTCGGCTCCAGTTAAAGGAAGACATTGCCAAGCTATTTGGTTGCCCTGAATTCATGTGTTGTAGAGTAGGGCTTGTCTGAGCAGTAAACTGAGATTGCTTTGTGTCTGTCCCCAGGCTAGTGTACCAGTAACATCAAAACACAACAAATACCGTAAATATAGCTGCTCCCTGAACTCCTTCTGAGGGAGAAAAAACCGGTATGGAGAACAACCAGGAAGAAAACAGAAGAAATTCTCTCTCTCACACACACACACACACACACACACACACACACACACACACACACACACACACACACACACACACACGCACGCACGTGCACGTGCACACGCGCACACACGCGCACACGCACACACACACACGTGCAAGCGCGCACACACACACACACACACGTACACACACACACGACAACATAGACTAGTCAGCCCGTTAGGTCTCTGTGAGGTGTTTTATTCATTCATTAATCCAACAGACACTATCAAAGCTGCCTAAACTCTTTTTTTTAAAGGCTTCAAAAATGGTTCTTCAGCTGTCCCCATTGGAGAACCATTTTTGGTTCCAGGTAGAACCCTTTTTGGTTCCAGATAGAACACTTTTTGGTTCCAGGTAAAACCCTCTGTGGAATGGGTTCTACCTGGAACCAAAAAGGGATCTTCAAAGGGTTCTCCTCTCTCTCTCTCTGTCTCTGCCTCATTGTCTCTGTCTCTGTCTCACTGTCTCTGTCTCACTGTCTCTGTCTCACTGTCTCTGTCTCACTGTCTGTCTCACTGTCTCTGCCTCACTGTCTCTGTCTCTCTGTCTCTGTCTCACTGTCTCTGTCTCACTGTCTCTGTCTATGTCTATGCCTCTCTCTCCCTCTCTGTCTATGCCTCTTTCTCTCTGTCTCTGCCTCACTGTCTCTCTCTCTTTGTCTCTGTCTCTGTCTCACTGTCTCTGTCTCTGTCTCACTGTCTCTGTCTCTGTCTCTCTCTGTCTATGTCTATGCCTCTCTCTCTCTCTCTGTCTATGCCTCTCTCTCTTTGTCTCTGCCTCTGTCTCTGTCTCTGTCTCTCTCTCTCTGTATATATATATAAACACACCAACTCAGGCAACACTGGAGGATTTGTACAGGGTTTAGTTAGCAGAGCTCTGCAGCTCGTAATACAGTACCGTCACACATTCTACTGTGACTGCTGGGAGCACCACACCTGCTTCCTCATTTCTGATCTCCACAGCATGCTAATGTTACTCGAGCATCTTGAGTCACCCTAATCCATTTATACTGCTCTACTGTTGAGCCAAAAAATATATATTTTCATTTGTTTAACACTTTTTTGGTTACTACATGATTCCATATGTATTATTTCATAGTTTCGAGGTCTTATTATTCTACAATGTAGAAAATAGTCAAAATAAAGAAAAATCCAAACTATTGACTGGTACTGTATAAATAGGGAATATTGTGCCATTTGGGACATAAACTGTTTCAGATTCACGGAAGCTCTGTTGTTGAAATGTCTCCCTCTGTCCCCTCTGTTGTTGAAATGTCTCCCTCTGTCCCCTCTGTTGTTGAAATGTCTCCCTCTGTCCCCTCTGTTGTTGAAATGTCTCCCTCTGTCCCCTCTGTTGTTGAAATGTCTCCCTCTGTCCCCTCTGTTGTTGAAATGTCTCCCTCTGTCCCCTATGTTGTTGAAATGTCTCCCTCTGTCCCCTCTGTTGTTGAAATGTCTCCCTCTGTCCCCTCTGTTGTTGAAATGTCTCCCTCTGTCCCCTCGGTTGTTGAAATGTCTCCCTCTGTCCCCTCTGTTGTTGAAATGTCTCCCTCTGTTGTTGAAATGTCTCCTTCTGTCCCCTCTGTTGTTGAAATGTCTCCCTCTGTCCCCTCTGTTGTTGAAATGTCTCCCTCTGTCCCCTCTGTTGTTGAAATGTCTCCCTCTGTCCCCTATGTTGATGAAATATCTCCCTCTGTCCCCTTAGTTGTTGAAATGTCTCCCTCTGTCCCCTCTGTTGTTGAAATGTCTCCCTCTGTCCCCTCTGTTGTTGAAATGTCTCCCTCTGTCCCCTCTGTTGTTGAAATGTCTCCCTCTGTCCCCTCTGTTGTTGAAATGTCTCCCTCTGTCCCCTCTGTTGTTGAAATGTCTCCCTCTGTCCCCTCTGTTGTTGAAATGTCTCCCTCTGTCCCCTCTGTTGTTGAAATGTCTCCCTCTGTCCCCTCTGTTGTTGAAATGTCTCCCTCTGTCCCCTCTGTTGTTGAAATGTCTCCCTCTGTCCCCTCTGTTGTTGAAATGTCTCCCTCTGTCCCCTCTGTTGTTGAAATGTCTCCCTCTGTCCCCTCTGTTGTTGAAATGTCTCCCTCTGTCCCCTCTGTTGTTGAAATGTCTCCCTCTGTCCCCTCTGTTGTTGAAATGTCTCCCTCTGTCCCCTCTGTTGTTGAAATGTCTCCCTCTGTCCCCTCTGTTGTTGAAATGTCTCCCTCTGTCCCCTCGGTTGTTGAAATGTCTCCCTCTGTCCCCTCGGTTGTTGAAATGTCTCCCTCTGTCCCCTATGTTGATGAAATATCTCCCTCTGTCCCCTCTGTTGTTGAAATGTCTCCCTCTGTCCCCTCTGTTGTTGAAATGTCTCCCTCTGTCCCCTCTGTTGTTGAAATGTCTCCCTCTGTCCCCTCGGTTGTTGAAATGTCTCCCTCTGTCCCCTCTGTTGTTGAAATGTCTCCCTCTGTTGTTGAAATGTCTCCTTCTGTCCCCTCTGTTGTTGAAATGTCTCCCTCTGTCCCCTCTGTTGTTGAAATGTCTCCCTCTGTCCCCTCTGTTGTTGAAATGTCTCCCTCTGTCCCCTCTGTTGTTGAAATGTCTCCCTCTGTCCCCTCTGTTGTTGAAAATGTCTCCCTCTGTCCCCTCTGTTGTTGAAATGTCTCCCTCTGTCCCCTCTGTTGTTGAAATGTCTCCCTCTGTCCCCTCTGTTGTTGAAATGTCTCCCTCTGTCCCCTCTGTAAGAAGGCTAATGAAAGCCTGCATGCTACAAAAGGACATTTCTCTTTGTGAAAACACAAGTCACTGTACCAATGTAACTGCTCTCTTTAGTTGCGGTTTGCCAATATGCCACAATGCTACATCAGTTATCCATCCTGTATGTCCTTCCATCTGTCTGTTTGTCTGTATGTGGGTCCGTCTCTCTAACCCAGTGAGGTGAGGTTGGCTGGTATAGCCTGGCCCAGGGCCTGTATATAACAGCAGATGAAAGGTGGAGAAGGCCTGTATATAACAGCAGATAAAAGGTAGAGAAGGCCTGTATATAACAGCAGATGAAAGGTGGAGGCCTGTATATAACAGCAGATTAAGGTGGAGGAGGCCTGTATATAACAGCAGATGAAAGGTGGAGGAGGCCTGCATATAGCAGCAGATAAAAGGTAGAGAAGGCCTGTATATAACAGCAGATGAAAGGTGGAGGAGGCCTGTATATAACAGCAGATAAAAGGTGGAGGAGGCCTGTATATAGCAGCAGATAAAAGGTGGAGGAGGCCTGTATATAGCAGCAGATAAAAGGTAGAGAAGGCCTGTATATAACAGCAGATGAAAGGTGGAGGAGGCCTGTATATAACAGCAGATAAAAGGTGGAGGAGGCCTGTATATAACAGCAGATGAAAGGTGGAGGAGGCCTGTATATAACAGCAGACGAAAGGTGGTTGCAGCTAAATTAGAAGAACTTGCATTTCCATATCTAGTTAACCAGAGCTCAGGTGACTGACTGGCTGCTGCCCCAAGGAAGAGAGGAGGAGGAGAGAAGGGCGAGGAGAGAAGGGGGGAGAAGAGCAGGGGGAGTAGAGGAGAGGAGGGAAGAGAGGAGAGTAGGGGAGGAGGAGAGGGGAGGAGGAGGGGAAAAGAGGAGAGGAAGGTGGAACGGGAAGGGGATGAAGGATGTAAATCAAACCTGACGTGCCATGATGCTGGGAAAACGCTGCGAGAACACTAGGGCGCGGTAACCTTGGCGATAAAAGACTGCACCGCCCGCCACTGTACCAATAAAAAGGGTTTTGAATCATTTAAGGGACTGTAGCCAGAGTGTCTGAGCCCAGGCTAGATAACCTCTTTCATATGACAGGATGACTGGCCATCCGGCCCAAGAGAACAGCTCTTATACATCTTGTAATAATTACTAGGAACAATGTGAATAATCAGTAAAAAGCTGGTGTATATTTGATGAGCTCTGAGTGGCCAGAGACAAGCCCTCCAGAGGAACACACTATCATCCTGGAAGTTAATTGAATAAGTCTTTGTTGATGCATCTCATTAAGATTAAGGCTAATATTATTAAATCTTATTAAATGGAGAGAGAAGCCGTCACATGTTTTAATAACAACACTAGACAAGCTCAGTCTGAATGCTGTTAGAATCACTAACACATCGTCACTAATGTTCTAACTGACTAATTAACTATATCAGCACATGCCAAGATATGAAACGACTTTACAGTTAGATTAAGTTAGATTCATCCTTGTTAATCTAACTGCACTGTCCAGTTTACAGTAGCTATTACAGTGAACAAATACCATGCTATTGTTTGAGGAGAGTGCACAATTATGAACATGAAAAGTTATTAATGTAGTCTCCTCTCCTGTAGCTTGTAGTTGTTAAACAATGTTAATGTAGTCTCCTCTCCTGTAGCTGTTAAACAATGTTAATGTAGTCTCCTCTCCTCTCCTGTAGCTTGTAGTTGTTAAACAATGTTAATGTAGTCTCCTCTCCTGTAGCTGTTAAACAATGTTAATGTAGTCTCCTCTCCTCTCCTGTAGTTGTTAAACAATGTTAATGTAGTCTCCTCTCCTCTCCTGTAGCTGTTAAACAATGTTAATGTAGTCTCCTCTCCTCTCCTGTAGCTGTTAAACAATGTTAATGTAGTCTCCTCTCCTCTCCTGTAGCTGTTAAACAATGTTAATGTAGTCTCCTCTCCTCTCCTGTAGCTGTTAAACAATGTTAATGTAGTCTCCTCTCCTCTCCTGTAGCTTGTAGCTGTTAAACAATGTTAATGTAGTCTCCTCTCCTCTCCTGTAGCTTGTAGCTGTTAAACAATGTTAATGTAGTCTCCTCTCCTCTCCTCTCCTGTAGTTGTTAAACAATGTTAATGTAGTCTCCTCTCCTGCAGCTTGTAGCTGTTAAACAATGTTAATGTAGTCTCCTCTCCTCTCCTGTAGCTTGTAGCTGTTAAACAATGTTAATGTAGTCTCCTCTCCTGTAGCTTGTAGCTGTTAAACAATGTTAATGTAGTCTCCTCTCCTGTAGCTTGTAGCTGTTAAACAATGTTAATGTAGTCTCCTCTCCTCTCCTGTAGCTTGTAGTTGTTAAACAATGTTAATGTAGTCTCCTCTCCTGTAGCTTGTAGTTGTTAAACAATGTTAATGTAGTCTCCTCTCCTGTAGCTTGTAGTTGTTAAACAATGTTAATGTAGTCTCCTCTCCTGTAGCTTGTAGCTGTTAAACAATGTTAATGTAGTCTCCTCTCCTCTCCTGTAGCTTGTAGCTGTTAAACAATGTTAATGTATGCTTTATGTTCTGTCAGATTTTCTGGTGTCTGGGCTGAAGACAAAAAGATCTGAACTTTAAGTTTGTAGGTTAATTTAGTTCCTTCCAAAGTGGAGAGCCCTTGGACTGTTTAACATTAATTGTTAAGTAGCTATTTTTGAAGAAGCCAATAGGGTGTGTGAGGTGTAATAAATCTTACAGCCAGGATCCCCCGAGTCATGCTGGGGTTTCTAAACACACTAAAACATGTGCATACGAGCGTGCGCAAGCATACGCACACACACACACACATTATTAAAACAGCAGCGGAAACACTGTGTGTGGGGACTATGGCTAAGAGGGAGAGAGAAATACGAGGCATGCCCTTCACCTAAATTAAACTTGAGGCCATGGGCCAAATACAATTTAGGATTCTGTCAAATTTAACAAACAGGGAAACGTGGCGGCAGAGGTTCAATCCAAATACATCAACATAGAACTATAACACTGATTAACATAGAACTATAGCACTGAACATTAACATAGAACTATAACACTGATTAACTTAGAACTATAACACAGATTAACATAGAACTATAACACTGATTAACATAGAACTATAACACTGATTAACATAGAACTATAACACTGATTAACATAGAACTATAACACTGATTAACATAGAACTATAACACTGATTAACATAGAACTATAACACTGATTAACATAGAACTATAACACTGATTAACATAGAACTATAACACAGAACATTAACATAGAACTATAACACTGATTAACATAGAACTATAACACTGATTAACATAGAACTATAACACTGATTAACATAGAACTATAACACTGATTAACATAGAACTATAACACTGATTAACATAGAACTATAAATGATTAACATAGAACTATAACACTGATTAACATAGAACTATAACACTGATTAACATAGAACTATAACACTGATTAACATAGAACTATAACACTGATTAACATAGAACTATAACACTGATTAACATAGAACTATAACACTGATTAACATAGAACTATAACACTGATTAACATAGAACTATAACACTGATTAACATAGAACTATAACACTGATTAAAATAGAACTATAACACTGATTAAAATAGAACTATAACACTGATTAAAATAGAACTATAACACTGATTAAAATAGAACTATAACACTGATTAACATAGAACTATAACACTGATTAACATAGAACTATAACACTGATTAACATAGAACTATAACACTGATTAACATAGAACTATAACACTGATTAAAATAGAACTATAACACTGATTAACATAGAACTATAACACTGATTAACATAGAACTATAACACTGATTAACATAGAACTATAACACAGAAAATTAACATAGAACTATAACACTGATTAACATAGAACTATAACACTGATTAACATAGAACTATAACACTGATTAACATAGAACTATAACACTGATTAACATAGAACTATAACACTGAACATTAACATAGAACTATAACACTGATTAACATAGAACTATAACACTGATTAACATAGAACTATAACACTGAACATTAACATAGAACTATAACACTGATTAACATAGAACTATAACACTGATTAACATAGAACTATAACACTGATTAACATAGAACTATAACACTGAACATTAACATAGAACTATAACACTGATTAACATAGAACTATAACACTGAACATTAACATAGAACTATAACACTGAACATTAACATAGAACTATAACACTGATTAACATAGAACTATAACACTGATTAACATAGAACTATAACACTGATTAACATAGAACTATAACACAGAACATTAACATAGAACTATAACACTGATTAACATAGAACTATAACACAGAACATTAACATAGAACTATAACACTGATTAACATAGAACTATAACACAGAACATTAACATAGAACTATAACACTGATTAACTTAGAACTATAGCACTGAGCATTACATTAACATAGAACTATAACACTGATCAACATAGAACTATAACACTGATTAACATAGAACTATAACACAGAACATTAACATAGAACTATAACACTGATTAACATAGAACTATAACACTGAACATTACATCAACATAGAACTATAACACTGATCAACATAGAACTATAACACTGATTAACATAGAACTATAACACAGAACATTAACATAGAACTATAACACTGATTAACATAGAACTATAACACTGAACATTATCATAGAACTATAACACTGAACATTACATTAACATAGAACTATAACACTGAACATTAACATAGAACTATAACACTGAACATTACATTAACATAGAACTATAACACTGATTAACATAGAACTATAACACAGAACATTAACATAGAACTATAACACTGATTAACATAGAACTATAACACAGAACATTAACATAGAACTATAACACTGAACATTACATTAACATAGAACTATAACACTGAACATTAACATAGAACTATAACACTGAACATTACATTCACATAGAACTATAACACTGAACATTACATTATCATAGAACTATAAGACTGAACTTTACATTCACATCGAACTATAACACTGAACATTAACATACAACTATAACACTGAACATTACATTATCATAGAACTATAACACTGAACATTAACATACAACTATAACACTGAACATTACATTATCATAGAACTATAACACTGAACATTAACATAGAACTATAACACTGAACATTACATTCACATAGAACATTAACATAGAACTATAAAACTGAACATTAACATAGAACTATAACACTGAACATTAACATAGAACTATAACACTGAACATTACATTATCATAGAACTATAACACTGAACATTAACATAGAACTATAACACTAAACATTAACATAGAACTATAACACTGAACAATACATTATCATAGAACTATAACACTGAACATTATCATAGAACTATAACACTGAACATTAACATAGAACTATAACACTGAACATTAACGTAGAACTATAACACTGAACATTAACATAGAACTATAACACTGAACATTAACATAGAACTATAACACTGAACATTACATTATCATAGAACTATAACACTGAACATTAACATACAACTATAACACTGAACATTACATTATCATAGAACTATAACACTGAACATTAACATAGAACTATAACACTGAACATTAACATAGAACTATAAGACTAAACATTAACATAGAACTATAAGACTAAACATTAACATAGAACTATAACACTGAACATTACATTAACATAGAACTATAACACTGAACATTATCATAGAACTATAACACTGAACATTAACATAGAACTATAACACTGAACATTAACGTAGAACTATAACACTGAACATTAACATAGAACTATAACACTGAACATTAACATAGAACTATAACACTGAACATTACATTATCATAGAACTATAACACTGAACATTAACATACAACTATAACACTGAACATTACATTATCATAGAACTATAACACTGAACATTAACATAGAACTATAACACTGAACATTAACATAGAACTATAACACTGAACATTAACATAGAACTATAAGACTGAACATTAACATAGAACTATAACACTGAACATTAACATAGAACTATAACACTGAACATTAACATAGAACTATAAGACTAAACATTAACATAGAACTATAAGACTAAACATTAACATAGAACTATAACACTGAACATTAACATAGAACTATAACACTGAACATTAACATAGAACTATAAGACTAAACATTAACATAGAACTATAACACTGAACATTACAGTGGCAAGAAAAGTATGTGAACTCTTTGGAATTACCTGGATTTCTGCAGTAATTGGTCATATATCTTGATCTGATCTTCATCTAACTCACAACAATAGACAAACACAGTCTGCTTAAACACACTAACAACTATTCTTTTTCATGTCTTTATTGAACACACAGTGGAACCATTCACAGTGCAGAGTGGAAAAAGTATGTGAACCCTTAGATTTAATAACTGGCTGCAATCACCACAACCAAACTTTTTCTGTAGTTGCGGATCAGACCTGCACAACGGTCAGGAGGAATTTTGGACCATTCCTCTTTACAAAACTGTTTCAGTTCCACAATATTCTTGGGATGTCTGGTGTGAACCTATCTCTTGAGGTCATGCCACAGCATCTAAATCAGGATGAGTTCAGGACTCTGACTGGGCCACTCCAGAAGGAGTATTTTCTTCTGTATAAGCCATTTTGTTGTTGATTTACTTCTGTGTTTTGGGTCGTTGTCCTGTTGCATCACCCAACTTCTGTTGAACCTCAATTGGCGGCCAGATAGTCTTACATTCTCCTGCAAAATGTCTTGATAAACATGGGAATTCATTTGTCCGTCGATGATAGCAAGCTGTCCAGGCCCTGAGGCAGCAAAGCAGCCCCAAACCATGATGCTCCCTCCACCATAGTTTATAGTTGGGATGAGGATTTGATGTTGATGTCCTGTGCCTTTTTTGTCTCCACACATAGCGTTGTGTGTTCCTTCCAAACAACTCAACTGTCACGTCCTGACCCTAGTAAGATGTCATTTTCTATAGTAGAGTAGGTCAGGGCGTGACAGGGGGTGTTTTGTGTTTTTCTATGTTTTCTATTTCTATGTTTAAGTTCTAGTTTTTTATTTCTATGTTGGGGCGGTTTGGGTTGATCTCCAATTGGAGGCAGCTGGTCCTCGTTACCTCTAATTGGAGATCATATTTAAGTTGGGATTTTTCTATGGTGTTTTGTGGGTAGTTGTTTTCCGTTTTGTGGTTGTTGCCTGATGGAACGGTTTGCTGTCGTTTTTGTTCCTTTGTAAAGTGTTTCATTTTTTCATTAAATAATAATCATGAGCACTCAACACGCCGCACCTTGGTCCCCTCTATACGACTGCCGTTACATCAACTGTAGTTTCATCTGTCCACAGAATATTCTGCCAGTAGTGCTGTGGAACATCCAGGTGCACTTTTGTGAACTTCAAACATGCAGCAATGTTTTTATTGGACAGCAGTGGTGTCCTCCCATGAACACCATTCTTGTTTAGTGTTTTACATATCGTAGACTCGTCAACAGAGATGTTATCATTTTCCAGCGATTTCATTAAGTCTTTAGCTGACACTCCCTGATTCTTCTTATCCTCATTGAGCATTCTGCGCTGTGCTCTTGCAGTCATCTTTGCAGGAAGGTCACTCCTAGGGAGAGTAGCAACAGTGCTGAACTTTCTCCATTTATGGACAATTTGTCTTACCATGGACTGATGAACATCAAGGCTTTTAGAGATACTTTTGTAACCCTTTCCGGCTTTATGCAAGTCAACAATTCTAAATGTTAGGTCTTCTGAAATCTCTTTTGTTTGAGGCATGGTTCACATCAGGAAATGCTTCTTCTGAATAGCAAACTCAAATTCTGTGAGTGTTTTTTATAGGGCAGGCCAGCTCTAACTGTCACGACTGCCGCCTCTCCTTGTTCGGGCGGCGTTCGGCGGTTGATGTCACCGGTCTTCTAGCCATCACCGATCCACCTTTCATTTTCCATTTGTTTTGTCTTGTTTTCCCACACACCTGCTTTACATTCCCTCATTATTTGACGTGTATATAACCCTCTGTTCCCCCAATGTCTGTGTGTGGAATTGTTTGTTGTAAGTGTTTTGTGCATTGCTGACTGGTTGGCTACGGGTTGTTTCAACCTGTATTTTGCTGTTCTAGGTGCCGTTTGTTTTTGCATTATTAAAGTGCTCTGGGTGTTACCCATTTCTGCTCTCCTGCGCCTGACTTCCCTGCAGCCAGTTATGCACCGCTTACACTAACCAACATCTCCAATCTTGTCTCATTGATTGGATTCTAGGTCAGCTGACTCCTGACTCCAATTAGCTTTTGGAGAAGTCATTAGACTAGGGGATCACATTGTTTTTTCCAACCTACACTGTGAATGTTTAAAATATGTATTCAATATAGACAAGAAAAATACAAGTATTGGTGTGTTTTTAGTTTAAGCACACTGTGTTTCTCTACTGTTGCGACTTCGATGAAGATCATATCACATTTTTTGACCAATTTATACAGAAATCCAGGTAATTCCAAAGGGTTCACATACTTTTTCTTGCCAGTGTACATTAACATAGAACTATAACACTGAACATTAACATAGAACTATAACACTGAGCATTACATTATCATAGAACTATAACACTGAACATTACATTCACATAGAACTATAACACTGAACATTACATTAACATAGAACATTAACATAGAACTATAACACTGAACATTAACATAGAACTATAACACTGAACATTACATTCACATAGAACTATAACACTAAACATTACATTCACATAGAACTATAACACTGAACATTAACATAGAACTATAACACTGAACATTAACATAGAACTATAACACTGAACATTAACATAGAACTATAACACTGAACATTAACATATAACTATAACACTGAACATTATATTATCATAGAACTATAACACTGAACATTACATTAGCATAGAACTATAACACTGAACATTACATTAACATAGAACATTCACATAGAACTATAACACTGAACATTAACATATAACTATAACACTGAACATTATATTATCATAGAACTATAACACTGAACATTACATTAGCATAGAACTATAACACTGAACATTACATTAACATAGAACATTCACATAGAACTATAACACTGAACATTACATTCACATAGAACTATAACACTGAACATTACATTCACATAGAACTATAACACTGAACATTACATTAACATAGAACTTTAACACTGAACATTAACATAGAACTATAAAACTGAACATTAACATAGAACTATAACACTGAACATTAACATAGAACTATAACACTGAACATTAACATAGAACTATAAAACTGAACATTAACATAGAACTATAACACTGAACATTAACATAGAACTATAACACTGAACATTAACATAGAACTATAACACTGAACATTAACATAGAACTATAACACGAAACATCACATTAACATAGAACTATAAAACTGAACATTACATTCACATAGAACTATAACACTGAACATTAACATAGAACTATAACACTAAACATTACATCATCATAGAACTATAACACTGAACATTAACATAGAACTATAACACTGAACATTCACACAGAACTATAACACTGAACATTAACATAGAACTATAACACTGAACATTACATTATTATAGAACTATAACACTGAACATTACATCATCACAGAACTATAACACTGAACATTAACATAGAACTATAACACTGAACATTAACATAGAACTATAAAACTGAACATTACATTATCATAGAACTATAACACTGAGCCTTACATTATCATAGAACTATAACACTGAACATTACATTCACATCGAACTAATTTAGCTAGACCCAAACTGTTAAAGACCTATTTCCATCCTGCCCTGCCTATCCAAAGTCTTCGAAAGCCAAGTTAATAAACAGATCACTGCCCATTTCGAATCCCACCGTACCTTCTCCGCTGTGCAATCCGGTTTCCGAGCCGGTCACGGGTGCACCTCAGCCACGCTCAAGGTACTAAATGACATCATAACCGCCATCGATAAAAGACAGTACTGTGCAGCTATCTTCATCGACCTGGCCAAGGCTTTCGACTCTGTCAATCACTGTATTCTTATCGGCAGACTCAATAGCCTTGGTTTTTCTAACGACTGTGTCAAATCGGAGGGCATGTTGTCCGGACCTCTGGCAGTCTCTATGGGGGTACCACAGGGTTCAATCCTCGGGCCGACTCTTTTCTCTGTATTTATCAATGATGTCGCTCTTGCTGCGGGCGATTCCCTGATCCACCTCTACGCAGACGACACCATTCTGTATACTTCTGGCCCTTCCTTTGATACTGTGCTAACTAACTTCCAAACAAGCTTCAATGCCATACAACACTCCCTCTGTGGCCTCCAACTGCTCTTAAACACTAGTAAAACCAAATGCATGCTTTTCAACCGTTCGCTGCCCGCACCCGCCCACCCGACTAGCATCACCACCCTGGACGGTTCCGACCTAGAATATGTGGACCACTACAAATACCTAGGTGTCTGGCTAGACTGTAAACTCTCCTTCCAGACTCATATTAATCACCACCCACCACTGCGACCTGTATGCTCTAGTCAGCTGGCCCTCGCTACATATTCGTTGCCGACCCAGTGGCTCCAGGTCATCTATAAGACTATGCTTGGTAAAGCTCCACCTTATCTCAGTTCACTGGTCGCGATAACAACACTCACCCGTAGCACACGTTCCAGCAGGTATATCTCACTGATCATCCCCAAAGCCAACACCCCATTTGGCCGCCTTTCCTTCCAGTTCTCTGCTGCCAGTGACTGGAACGAATTGCAAAAATCGCTGAAGTTGGAGACTTTTATTTCCCTCATCAACTTTAAACATCAGCTATCTGAGCAGCTAACCGATCGCTGCAGCTGTACGTAGTCCATCTGTACATTGCCCACCCTATCTACCTACCTCATCCCCTTACTGTTTTTATTTTATTTACTTTTCTGCTCTTTTGCACACCTGTATCTCTACATGCACATCTTCATATGCTCATTTATCACTCCAGTGTTAATCTGCTAAATTGTAATTATTTGCTCCTATGGCCTATGTATTGCCTACCTCCTCATGCCTTTTGCACACACTGTATATAGACTTTCTTTTTTCTACTGTATCATTGACTTGTTTATTGTGTTATTGGCTTGTTTGTTTACTCCATGTGTAACTGTGTTGTTGTCTGTGTCACACTGCTTTGCTTTATCTTGGCCAGGTCGCAGTTGTAAATGAGAACTTGTTCTCAACTTGCCTACCTGGTTAAATAAAGGTGAAATAAAAATAAGTAAAATAAATAACACTGAACATTAACATAGAACTATAACACTGAACATTAACATAGAACTATAACACTGAACATTAAAATAGAACTATAACACTGAACATTAACATAGAACTATAACACTGAACATTAACATAGAACTATAACACTGAACATTAACATAGAACTATAACACTGAACATTAACATAGAACTATAAAACTGAACATTAACATAGAACTATAACACTGAACATTAACATAGAACTATAACACTGAACATTAACATAGAACTATAAAACTGAACATTAACATAGAACTATAACACTGAACATTAACATAGAACTATAACACTGAACATTAACATAGAACTATAACACTGAACATTAACATAGAACTATAACACGAAACATCACATTAACATAGAACTATAAAACTGAACATTACATTCACATAGAACTATAACACTGAACATTAACATAGAACTATAACACTAAACATTACATCATCATAGAACTATAACACTGAACATTAACATAGAACTATAACACTGAACATTCACACAGAACTATAACACTGAACATTAACATAGAACTATAACACTGAACATTACATTATTATAGAACTATAACACTGAACATTACATCATCACAGAACTATAACACTGAACATTAACATAGAACTATAACACTGAACATTAACATAGAACTATAAAACTGAACATTACATTATCATAGAACTATAACACTGAGCCTTACATTATCATAGAACTATAACACTGAACATTACATTCACATCGAACTAATTTAGCTAGACCCAAACTGTTAAAGACCTATTTCCATCCTGCCCTGCCTATCCAAAGTCTTCGAAAGCCAAGTTAATAAACAGATCACTGCCCATTTCGAATCCCACCGTACCTTCTCCGCTGTGCAATCCGGTTTCCGAGCCGGTCACGGGTGCACCTCAGCCACGCTCAAGGTACTAAATGACATCATAACCGCCATCGATAAAAGACAGTACTGTGCAGCTATCTTCATCGACCTGGCCAAGGCTTTCGACTCTGTCAATCACTGTATTCTTATCGGCAGACTCAATAGCCTTGGTTTTTCTAACGACTGTGTCAAATCGGAGGGCATGTTGTCCGGACCTCTGGCAGTCTCTATGGGGGTACCACAGGGTTCAATCCTCGGGCCGACTCTTTTCTCTGTATTTATCAATGATGTCGCTCTTGCTGCGGGCGATTCCCTGATCCACCTCTACGCAGACGACACCATTCTGTATACTTCTGGCCCTTCCTTTGATACTGTGCTAACTAACTTCCAAACAAGCTTCAATGCCATACAACACTCCCTCTGTGGCCTCCAACTGCTCTTAAACACTAGTAAAACCAAATGCATGCTTTTCAACCGTTCGCTGCCCGCACCCGCCCACCCGACTAGCATCACCACCCTGGACGGTTCCGACCTAGAATATGTGGACCACTACAAATACCTAGGTGTCTGGCTAGACTGTAAACTCTCCTTCCAGACTCATATTAATCACCACCCACCACTGCGACCTGTATGCTCTAGTCAGCTGGCCCTCGCTACATATTCGTTGCCGACCCAGTGGCTCCAGGTCATCTATAAGACTATGCTTGGTAAAGCTCCACCTTATCTCAGTTCACTGGTCGCGATAACAACACTCACCCGTAGCACACGTTCCAGCAGGTATATCTCACTGGTCATCCCCAAAGCCAACACCCCATTTGGCCGCCTTTCCTTCCAGTTCTCTGCTGCCAGTGACTGGAACGAATTGCAAAAATCGCTGAAGTTGGAGACTTTTATTTCCCTCATCAACTTTAAACATCAGCTATCTGAGCAGCTAACCGATCGCTGCAGCTGTACGTAGTCCATCTGTACATTGCCCACCCTATCTACCTACCTCATCCCCTTACTGTTTTTATTTTATTTACTTTTCTGCTCTTTTGCACACCTGTATCTCTACATGCACATCTTCATATGCTCATTTATCACTCCAGTGTTAATCTGCTAAATTGTAATTATTTGCTCCTATGGCCTATGTATTGCCTACCTCCTCATGCCTTTTGCACACACTGTATATAGACTTTCTTTTTTCTACTGTATCATTGACTTGTTTATTGTGTTATTGGCTTGTTTGTTTACTCCATGTGTAACTGTGTTGTTGTCTGTGTCACACTGCTTTGCTTTATCTTGGCCAGGTCGCAGTTGTAAATGAGAACTTGTTCTCAACTTGCCTACCTGGTTAAATAAAGGTGAAATAAAAATAAGTAAAATAAATAACACTGAACATTAACATTGAACTATAACACTGAACATTAACATAGAACTATAACACTGAACATTAAAATAGAACTATAACACTGAACATTAACATAGAACTATAACACTGAACATTAACATAGAACTATAACACTGAACATTAACATAGAACTATAACACTGAACATTAACATAGAACTATAACACTGAACATTAAAATAGAACTATAACACTGAACATTAACATAGAACTATAACACTGAACATTAACATAGAACTATAACACTGAACATTAACATTGAACTATAACACTGAACATTAACATAGAACTATAACACTGAACATTAACATTGAAATGTAACACATAACATTACATTAACATTGAACTATAGGACTGAACATTACATGTTCTCATGTTAAATACTGTTGAAGTAATATGGCTGCAGGTTCACGTGCCTCAGCTAAAGCTCACTTTGGTGGGAATTTTCCATCGACCACAAAGTGCTAACAGTAAGCATCTGAATGATATGTGTGAATTGCTTGATAATGTACGTGATATCAACAGAGAGGTATATTTTCTGGGTGATTTAAATATTGACTAGCTTTCATCAGGCTGCCCACTCAAGAGAAAGCTTGAAACTGTAACTAGTGCCTGCAACCTGATTCAGGTTGTCAGTCAGCCTACCAGAGTAGTTAGAAACAGCACAGGAATGAAATCATCGACATGTATTGATCACATCTTTACTAACGCTGCAGATATTTGCTTTAAAGCAGGATCCAAATCCATCAGATGTAGTGATCACAATATAGTAGCCATATCTAGGAAAACCACAGTTCCAAAGGCTGGGCCTAAAATAGTGTGTAAGAGGTCATACAATAGGTTTTTTAAATGATGTTGTTGATGTAAATGTTGATGTAAATAATATTTATTGATCTGTGGTGTGTAATGAGAAGCAACCAGACGCTGCTGTCACGTCCTGACCCTTGTAAGATGTCATTTTCTATAGTAGAGTAGGTCAGGGCGTGACAGGGGGTGTTTTTGGGTGGTTTTCTTGTTATCTGTTTCTATGTTGTTTTTCTAGGTTTCTATTTCTATGTTGGGGTTGTTGGGATGATCTCCAATTAGAGGCAGCCGGTTCTCGTTGTCTCTAATTGGAGATCATATTTATGTAGGGGGGTTTTCCATTTGTGGTTGTGGGTTGTTCATTTTTGAGTAGTGTTATTTTCTCTGCGTCGCGGTTTGTTTTGTTGTTATAAGTATTTTGGTGTGTTGCAAACGTTTCACGGGATAAATAAATATGTGGAACTACAACCATGCTACGCGTTGATCCTTTCAACAGCCGTGACAGCTGCACTTGACACTTTCATAAAATTGCTTATCCCAGTTACTAATAAGCATACAGCCATTAACAAAATGATGGTCAAATCTGTTAAATACCAGTGGATTGATGAGGAATTGAAAAATGTTATGGTTGAGAGGGATGAGGCAAAAGGAATGGCAAATAAGTCTGGCAGCACAACCGATTGGCAAACGTACTGCAAATTGAGAAATCATGTGACTAAACTGAATAAAAAGAAGAAGAAACTACTCTATGAAACAAAGATAAATTACATAAAGAATGATAGTAAAAAGCTTTGGAGCACCTTCAATTACATTTTGGGAAAAAAGGCAAACTCAGCTCCATCATTCATTGAATCAGATGGCTCATTCATCACAAAACCTACTGATGTTGCCAACTACTTTAATGATTTTTTCATTGGCAAGATAAGCAAACTTAGGGATGACATGCCAGCAACAAACCCTGACACTACACATCCAAGTATATCTGACCAAATTATGAAAGACAAGCGTTGTAATTTTGAATTCCTTAAAGAGAGTGTGGAAGAGGTGAAAAGGTAAAGAGTAAAGCCAGTGTGTCGATGTATGCAGACGACTCAATACTAAACACGTCAGCTACTACAGCGAAGGAAATGACTGCAACACTTAACAAAGAACTGCAGTTAGTTTCAGAGTGGGTGGCAAGAAATAAGTTAGTTGTAAATATTTCTCAAATTAAAAGTATTGCATTTTGGACAAATCATTCACTTAACCCTAAAACCTCAACTAAATCTTGTAATGAATGATGTGGTAATTGAACAAGTTGAGGAGACTAAACTGCTTGGAGTAACCCTGTCATGGTCAAAACATATTGATACAACAGTAGCTAAGATGGGGAGAAGTCTGTCCATAATAAAGTGCTGTTCTGCCTTGTTATCAACAAGGCAGGTGTAACGGCTGTCGTATAGAGGGGACCAAAGCGCAGCGTGTTGTGTGCTCATTATGATATTTATTAACTCAAAAACACTAAAGACAAAATAACAAACGGCAAATGATCAGAATACAGTTCTGTCAGGTACAGAGACTAAACAGAAAATAACTGCCCACAAACACAGGTGGAAAAAAACCCTACTTAAATATGATCTCCAATTAGAGGTAACGAGGACCAGCTGCCTCCAATTGGAGATCAACCCCCCCCCAAAAAAACATAGAAATGCAAAACATAGAAAACCACCCAAAACACCCCCTGTCACGCCCTGACCTACTCTACTATAGAAAATGACATCTTACAAGGGTCAGGACGTGACAGCAGGTCATACGGGCCCTAGTTTTGTCACACCTGGACTACTGTTCAGTCATGTGGTCAGGTGCCACAAAGAGGGACTTAGGAAAATTACAGTTGACTGAGAACAGAGCAGCACAGCTGGCCCTTAAATGTACACAGAGAGCTAACATCAATAACATGCACGTCTCTCCTGGCTCAAAGTGGAGGAGAGATTGACTACATCACTACTTGTATTTGTGAGAGGTATTGACGTTTTGAATGCTGTCTGTTTAAACGACTAGCACACAGTTCGGACACCAATGCATAACCCACCAGATACATGCCACCAGAGGTCTCTTCACAGTCCCCAAATCCAGAACAGACTATGGGAAGTGCACAGTACTACATAGAGCCATGACTACATGGAACTCTATTCCATATCAAGTATCTCATGCAAGCCATAAAATGCTATTTAAAAAACAGATAAAAACACACTTTATGGAACAGTGGGGACTATGAAGCAACACAAACATAGGCACAGATGCATACAACCACCCGATAGCATACGCACTACACACATTCACATGGATTGTGTGTAGTACATATGTGGTAGTAGAGTAGGGGCCTGAGGGCACACACTTGGAGTGTTGTACTATAATATGTTGTTCTATAATATTTAAAAAAAATGCATAACTGCCTTAATTTTGCTGGACCCCAGGAAGAATAGCTGCTGCCTTGGCAACAACTAATAGTGATCCATAATAAATACAAATACAGAACAGTTTTCATTGATTATACAGTATATTACTAACCTGCTGGAGCAGCTGAAGGCAATATTCTGAAATAAAAGTTGTTGTTTTTTTCCATCAGTAAAGGTACTGAGATTCCATCATGAAGAGAATGAGACTATCATGAACTTTCATTGGACGTGATGAAACGTCTGTCTGATGAAAAGAGTTAGTTCAATGGCGTGCATTGTGTCTGTCACCATCTCCAGGAATAAAGATGTCTCAGCCTCACACTCTGATAGCGATAAGAACTTTTTATTATGTGTGGGATTCCATTCATGCATCTCCCGATGCCCCCGGGATCATGTGCACATACACTTGTACAAATAGATATTCTGGCACTCTCACGTAACCACTGATGTTTAAAACGTAATTATCACCTTATAATGGATCAAGAGGAATATTGATTTGCAAAGATAAAAAGTTGATGACTTGTCTCTTTCTCACTCCTGTCATTGTACTAATGTTTCTATGAAAGTGTGTCAGTTTGTTAGGGGATATCTGTAGCTAAGTCAATGTCATGATGATATGTTGGCCTGTACGTTAATATACAACTGTTGTCTTCAATGCTTCCTTTCTTTGGTGACAAACACTCGGCCTATAACGTTAACTCCCACCCTGCACTGAGGAAACAGCCATTCAGTATCTGTATAACAGTATTATACTGTATTATAACAGTATCATCACTCACCCAGTCACTATCTGTTTACCTGCTTGTGAATTTGACGTATGTTAATGTATCAATACAGTATGATGTACTGTATGTTATATATCAGGACAGTATGATGTACTGTATGTGAATATATCAGGACAGTATGATGTATGTTAATATATCAGGACAGTATGATGTATGTTAATATATCAGGACAGTATGATGTACTGTATGTGAATATATCAGGACAGTATGATGTATGTTAATATATCAGGACAGTATGATGTATGTTAATGTATCAGGACAGTATGATGTATGTTAATGTATCAGGACAGTATGATGTATGTTAATATATCAGGACAGTATGATGTATGTTAATGTATCAGGACAGTATGATGTATGTTAATATATCAGGACAGTATGATGTATTGTATGTTAATATATCAGGACAGTATGATATATGTTAATATATCAGGACAGTATGATGTACTGTATGTTAATGTATCAGGACAGTATGATATATGTTAATATATCAGGACAGTATGATGTATGTTAATGTATCAGGACAGTATGATGTACTGTATGTTAATATATCAGGACAGTATGATGTATGTTAATATATCAGGACAGTATGATGTATGTTAATTGTATCAGGACAGTATGATGTATGTTAATGTATCAGGACAGTATGATGTATGTTAATATATCAGGACAGTATGATGTATTGTATGTTAATATATCAGGACAGTATGATATATGTTAATATATCAGGACAGTATGATGTACTGTATGTTAATGTATCAGGACAGTATGATATATGTTAATATATCAGGACAGTATGATGTATGTTAATGTATCAGGACAGTATGATGTACTGTATGTTAATATATCAGGACAGTATGATGTATGTTAATATATCAGGACAGTATGATGTATGTTAATATATCAGGACAGTATGATGTACTGTATGTTAATATATCAGGACAGTATGATGTACTGTATGTTAATATATCAGGACAGTATGATGTACTGTATGTTAATATATCAGGACAGTATGATGTACTGTATGTTAATGTATCAATACAGTATGATGTATTGTATGTTAATATATCAGGACAGTATGATGCATGTTAATGTATCAGGACAGTATGATGTACTGTATGTTAATGTATCAGGACAGTATGATGCATGTTAATGTATCAATACAGTATGATGTACTGTATGTTAATATATCAGGACAGTATGATGTACTGTATGTTAATATATCAGGACAGTATGATGTATGTTAATATATCAGGACAGTATGATGTATGTTAATATATCAGGACAGTATGATGTACTGTATGTTAATGTATCAGGACAGTATGATGTATGTTAATGTATCAATACAGTATGATGTATTGTATGTTAATATATCAGGACAGTATGATGCATGTTAATGTATCAGGACAGTATGATGTACTGTATGTTAATGTATCAGGACAGTATGATGCATGTTAATGTATCAGGACAGTATGATGTACTGTATGTTAATATATCAGGACAGTATGATGTACTGTATGTTAATATATCAGGACAGTATGATGTATGTTAATATATCAGGACAGTATGATGTATGTTAATATATCAGGACAGTATGATGTATGTTAATATATCAGGACAGTATGATGTATGTTAATATATCAATACAGTATGATGTATGTGAATATATCAGGACAGTATGATGTATGTTAATATATCAGGACAGTATGATGTATGTTAATGTATCAATACAGTATGATGTATGTTAATATATCAGGACAGTATGATGTATGTTAATATATCAGGACAGTATGATGTATGTGAATATATCAGGGACAGTATGATGTATGTGAATATCAGGACAGTATGATGTATTGTATTTTAATGTAATCAGGACAGTATGATGTACTGTATGTTAATATATCAGGACAGTATGATGTATGTTAATGTATCAGGACAGTATGATGTATGTTAATGTATCAGGACAGTATGATGTTCTCTATGTTAATGTATCAGGGACAGTATGATGTATGTTAATATATCAGGACAGTATGATGTATGTTAATATATCAGGACAGTAGGATGTATGTTAATATATCAGGACACTATGATGTATGTTAATGTATCAGGACAGTATGATGTATGTTAATATATCAGGACACTATCTTCGATGGACCCGGTCAGTATTACACTAATATAGGGAACAGGGTCCCATTTGGAAGTTAGCCTTACTAATATAGGGAACAGGGTCCCATTTGGAAGTTAGCCTTACTCAGTAGCTTGTTTGGAAGGGGGCTTCGAAACTAAATTGAGTACAATCCATTTTTTTTCTATTGTATTGCGCTAATATAACAACGTGAGACTCTGATGAAGACTAATGATGGAGCTCATTCAGTTAAAGATGAAATTCATTTTGATTATTACTCTCCTGCTCAGGCAAAGATTTCATAATCTGGCCAATTTAGCAGGCGCCTGAAATGTCTCTAATGATGAACACATCAGTCAAACCCCCTGCCTTTGTTGCCAGATTGGGTTACCCCCCCCCCCCCCCTACAGTTGTTGCCAGATTGGGTTACCCCCCCCCCCCCCTACAGTTGTTGCCAGATTGGGTTCCCCCCCCCCTACAGTTGTTGCCAGAATTGGGGTTACCCCCCCCCTACAGTTGTTGCCAGATTGGGTTCCCCCCCCCCCCCTACAGTTGTTGCCAGATTGGGTTCCCCCCCCCCCCCTACAGTTGTTGCCAGATGGGTTACCCCCCCCCCCCCTACAGTTGTTGCCAGATTGGGTTACCCCCCCCCCCCTACAGTTGTTGCCAGATTGGGTTACCCCCCCCCCCTACAGTTGTTGCCAGATTGGGTTTACCCCCCCACCCCTACAGTTGTTGCCAGATTGGGTACCCCCCCCCCCCCCCCCCCTACAGTGTTGCCAGATTGGGTTCCCCCCCCCCCCCCCCCTACAGTTGTTGCCAGATTGGGTTACCCCCCCCCCCCCTACAGTTGTTGCCAGATTGGGTTTCCCCCCCCCCCCCCCTACAGTTGTTGCCAGATTGGGTTAACAGTTGACTTATGGGGGACTCTAGAATAGTATCAGGGCGGGAGAAAAAAAATGCATGACTTTCTAATACGAGTCGACCTCATAAGACCTTGACTGTGTCCTAAAGCCCATCGAACTAGTACACTATAAAGGGAATAGGATGCTATTTGGGACGTATCCAAGACCTTTTGTTTAATTATGATCCAGACACCTGCTGTCATGTATCTGCCCTATAGATGTCATAACCATTCCCCTGTTGTGTAATTAACAATGGTTGCATCCTAAACAGCACCCCATGCCCTAAACTTCATTTTATTTGACTTTTAGGGGCCTTGGTCAGAAGTAGAGCACTATTTAGGCAAGAGAGGGACGTTTGGGACGCACACATTGGCAGATTAAATGGATCAATCACTTTCTATCGACAGTAATGAGACATCCGGAACACACAGTAATATTACAGAGGGGAACTGAACAACAGAGAGGGAAGAATTAAACCCGGTCCCAAATGGCACCCTATTCCCTATTTAGTGCAATACTTTTGACCAGGACACATTGGGATCTGGTCAAAAGTAGTGCACTACGTAGGGAATAGGGTGCCGTTTGGGATGCATCCTTAATATTACAGAGGAGACTGAAATGACAGAGTGGAAAGATTGACTCTCTTTAGTATTGTCATCAGCACAAGGCTTTATGAAGATGAGCCTTGGGAATAAAACTAAGTGAATGCAAATTCTAATTTACCCTTGTCGGATGTTCACCCAAAATTAATTTGTTTGTTTTTTGTCGCTTTCACATCTGCCAACTGCCCTCTTTAAGTCAGTCCTTGTGACCGCAACTCTTAGCGTGACGCAATACACTGTCCTCTTCTGTCCTCTCTCTCTATGTACTCTCTCTCTCTGTCTCTCTCTCTCTCTCTCTCTCTCTCTGTCTCTCTCCTCTCTGTCTCTCTCTCTCTCTCTGTGTCTATATGTCTTTCTCTCTCTGTCTCTTTGTGTCTCTCTGTCTCTCTCT
>NC_042995.1:8550485-8620153 GCF_901001165.1 Salmo trutta | reverse complement strand
CACTACATAGTGAATAGTACTGCACTACATAGTGAATGGTACTGCACTACACAGGGAATAGTACTGTACTACATAGGGAATAGTAGTACTGCACTACATAGTGAATAGTACTGCACTACATAGTGAATAGTACTGCACTACATAGTGAATAGTACTGCACTACACAGGGAATAGTACTGCACTACACAGGGAATAGTACTGCACTACATAGTGAATAGTACTGCACTACATAGGGAATAGTACTGTGCTACATAGGGAATAGTACTGTACTACATAGGGAATAGTACTGCACTACATAGTGAGTAGAACTGCACTACATAGGGAAAATGTGTACTGCACTACCCTGGCGCGTTACCCTGGTACATTTATGCATTACCCTGGTGTATTTATACATTGCCCTGGTGCATTACCCTGGTGCAATTTATACATTGCCCTGGTGCATTACCCCTGAAGCATTCACTCATTGCCCTGGTGCATTAACCTGGTGCATTGCCCTGGTGTGTTACCCTGGTACATTTATGCATTACCCTGGTGCATTACCCTGGTGCATTGCCCTGGTGTGTTACCCTGGTACATTTATGCATTACCCTGGTATATTTATGCATTACCCTGGTGCATTGCCCTGGTGCATTACCCTGGTTTATTACCCTGGCGTGTTACCCTGGTACATGTGTGTATTACCCTGGTGCATTACCCTGGTGTATTTACACAGACCCTTGTTTATTACCCTTGTGTATTCACTCATTACCCTGGTGCATTTATACATTACCCTGGTGTATTTACACATGACCCTTGTTTATTACCTTTGTGCATTCACACATTACCCTTGTGCATTACCCCGGTGCATTGACTAATAGGCCAATTGACCAGTTAAGAGCCCTTCAAATGGTCCTGATGAGCATATTAGTATTCTAATTACAACGGGATTTCTGTGGATTACAACGATAGCCGTTTCCGACGACGACGACAATGAGAAGGATGCTGATGATTGGGACGATTGCAACCGTTTGTCATTCATTTTAATATCCGAACCCTGCACACGCTGATGTTCTCGTTTGATATTGCGCTTAATGAATGAATTATATCCTTCATTTATAAGCCATCCGCAGAACAAATGGCCAAATGCACGATCCATTACTGCCGAAATCAGAGAGACAGATCAGGAAATGTATGTTGGTGAAAGGCCTGGGTTAATTAATTGACTCCACTAATTGCCATGCTGTTTTTTATCAGCTAGCTGTGTTTCCAGTTCCAGTTCCACATTTAAGCTACGATCCGGGATTTGTGTTTTCTGCCCAAGGGCAGCCCGCCTGCCCTCCACTTGGCTTGGTATAAGGAGGAGGATGACACAGTACAGTACAAAGACTCAGTGGAGAAAACAACCTGATATTTAGGACTAGTACAGTTGCAGTGAGCTAATGAGACATTTATAGAATAGCTTGTATTATTCAACAATAATCAGTGGGTACTGTATCATTAAAGGGGCAATCTGGGATTGGTACATCTATTATAAATTATATTATTCAACAATAATCAGTGGATACTCTATCATTAAAGGGGCAATCTGGGATTGGTACATCCATTATAAATTCTATTATTCAACAATAATCAGTGCATACTCTATCATTAAAGGGGCAATCTGGGATTGGTACATCCATTATAAATTCTATTATTCAACAATAATCAGTGGATACTCTATCATTAAAGGGGCAATCTGGGATTGGTACATCCATTATAAATTATATTATTGAAGAATCAATGGGTTCTGTATGTATACATCATTAATGGAAATGTCCACTTAACAGCATGGAGAAAATACCCCTTTAAGCCTCTTGCAGCCTGTTGGCTGTGGCTGGGTCTATCTCTGATGATCTCTTCTCCCACTCAGATGGACTGTCGCTACTCCTCCACTGAATATCAATCCACTCTGCAGCAATCTGCCCCAACATACACGAGGCAGCCAGGCCCATGATGGCTTCACTCAATCCACATTTTACAGCCAATGGAATTTGAGGGTGAATGCATATAAACCAAACCTTTACTTAAACATGCACATTCAACCCTCGCACTTCATCATCAGAGCTCATGAAGATCTACCTCTCTCTGGCTGCTTTCTGAAATGGCACCCCTTTTTCCTTTAGGGCTCTGGTCAAAAGTAGTGCACTGCATAGGGAATAGGGTGCACTTTTGGGATGTAGCCCTTACCTCTTTTTGCTCGACTCACCAGATTGGTTTTCAGCTTCCCGGTGGATTGATAAAAATAAACTTGAAGTAATGTGTTTATCATAAGTTGCCAAGAATGCTGGCTGCTTTCTATAGGGATCACTCTACGGAAGGGGTGGATTCTATTCTGGAGCAATTCTAGCTCCCGGTAGAGCAACACGAATGTCTGAACAACTGAGCCACCTTCTTAGAGTCTCAGCAAGTACAAGAAGGTGAACAACTGAGCCACCTTCTTAGAGTCTCAGCAAAGTACAAAAAAGGTGAACAACTGAGCCACCTTCTTAGAGTCTCAGCAAAGTACAAAAGAAGGTGAACAACTGAGAGCCACCTTCTTAGAGTCTCAGCAAAGTCAAAAGTCAAAGGAGGTGAACAACTGAGCCACCTTCTTAGAGTCTCAGCAAAGTCAAAAGAAGGTGAAAACATTTGAGAGAGGTGGGGGGGAGAAGGGGGAGATAGAGTGTGTTGTCTGTGAGAGAGAGAGAGACAGAAGAGGGAGAGAAAGAAGAGGGAGAGAGAGAGAGAGAGAGAGAGAAAGAAAGAAAGAAAGAAAGAAAGAAAGAAAGAAAGAAAGAAAGAAAGATGAGAGAGAGAGAGAGAGAGAGAGAGAGAGAGAAAGAAAGAAAGAGAGAAAGAAGGAAAGAAACAAAGATGAGAGAGAGAGAAGAGTCGCATTTTAAAAGGATGTAATCTGGCAGAATAATTTATTGAGCTTCTGCAGCTCGGCAAAGTGTTTTGATAAATGGTACAAGTCACACTGAACTGTTATCAAAAGAGGAGAGGGGCGAGATGGAGGGAGAGGGAGAACGATAAAGAGCGAGGGAGAGGGAGCGAGAGATGGAGACAGAGAGAGAGAGAGAGAGAGAAAGAGTTTAAGAGAGTGAGAGAGAGAGAGCGAGAGAGAGATAGAAACAGAGAGAGGTACGGGCTGAGAAAAATACTGCAAATGTGTGCTTGACGTCATCCATTCTGTTGTGAAGGATGACAGCTTCAGATGGGAGGTAGGCACAGCTGTTTTCTCTCTCTGGATGGACTGGATTTGAATAAGGCTTAAATAAAAACACTGTGAAAATCTATTCTCATTTCTTAAAAGCTCCAACAACATTATTTCTCCTTGATGTGGTGCTGAGCTGGAGCCTGATGGAGCCCTGAGTACTGGACTAACCAGAGGAACTAGCCAGGCTGGTAGAATATATAAATATACACCTGGAGAAATAAAATAATATTTATATCAGGGAAACTACTTTCACTGCTGTCGAGCTGTGTGACTGAAACCACATTATCTAAATGGTTGGTGTAGTAAAGAGGGACTGAAACCACATTATCTAAATGGTTGGTGTAGCGGAGGGACTGAAACCACATTATGTAAATGGTTGGTGTAGCAGAGGGACTGAAACCACATTATGTAAATGGTTGGTGTAGCAGAGGGACTGAAACCACATTATGTAAATGGTTGGTGTAGCAGAGGGACTGAAACCACATTATGTAAATGGTTGGTGTAGCAGAGGGACTGAAACCACATTATGTAAATGGTTGGTGTAGTAAAGAGGGACTGAAACCACATTATCTAAATGGTTGGTGTAGCGGAGGGACTGAAACCACATTATGTAAATGGTTGGTGTAGCAGAGGGACTGAAACCACATTATGTAAATGGTTGGTGTAGCAGAGGGACTGAAACCACATTATGTAAATGGTTGGTGTAGCAGAGGGACTGAAACCACATTATGTAAATGGTTGGTGTAGCAGAGGGACTGAAACCACATTATGTAAATGGTTGGTGTAGCAGAGGGACTGAAACCACATTATGTAAATGGTTGGTGTAGTAAAGAGGGACTGAAACCACATTATGTAAATGGTTGGTGTAGCAGAGGGACTGAAACCACATTATGTAAATGGTTGGTGTAGCAGAGGGACTGAAACCACATTATCTAAATGGTTGGTGTAGTAAAGAGGGACTGAAACCACATTATGTAAATGGTTGGTGTAGCGGAGGGACTGAAACCACATTATGTAAATGGTTGGTGTAGCAGAGGGACTGAAACCACATTATGTAAATGGCTGGTGTAGCAGAGGGACTGAAACCACATTATGTAAATGGTTGGTGTAGCAGAGGGACTGAAACCACATTATGTAAATGGTTGGTGTAGCAGAGGGACTGAAACCACATTATGTAAATGGTTGGTGTAGCAGAGGGACTGAAACCACATTATGTAAATGGTTGGTGTAGCAGAGGGACTGAAACCACATTATGTAAATGGCTGGTGTAGCAGAAGGACTGAAACCACATTATGTAAATGGTTGGTGTAGCAGAGGGACTGAAACCACATTATGTAAATGGTTGGTTTAGCAGAGGGACTGAAACCACATTATGTAAATGGTTGGTGTAGTAAAGAGGGACTGAAACCACATTATGTAAATGGTTGGTGTAGTAGAGGGACTGAAACCACATTATGTAAATGGTTGGTATAGCAGAGGGACTGAAACCACATTATGTAAATAGTTGGTGTAGTAAAGAGAGACTGAAACCACATTATGTAAATGGTTGGTTTAGCAGAGGGACTGAAACCACATTATGTAAATGGTTGGTGTAGTAAAGAGGGACTGAAACCACATTATGTAAATGGCTGGTGTAGTAGAGGGACTGAAACCACATTATGTAAATGGCTGGTGTAGCAGAGGGACTGAAGCCACATTATGTAAATGGTTGGTGTAGCAGAGGGACTGAAGCCACATTATGTAAATGGTTGGTATAGCAGAGGGACTGAAACCACATTATGTAAATGGTTGGTGTAGCAGAGGGACTGAAGCCACATTATGTAAATGATGGTATAGCAGAGGGACTGAAACCACATTATGTAAATGGTTGGTGTAGCAGAGGGACTGAAGCCACATTATGTAAATGGTTGTGTGTCAAGTCAAATGAAATCAAATTTTATTGGTCACATACACATGGTTAGCAGATGTTATTGCGAGTGTAGCGAAATGCTTGTGCTTCTAGTTCCGACTGTATAGTAATATCTAACAAGTAATCGAACAATTCCACAACAACTTCCTTATACACACAAATCTAAGTAAAGGGATGGACTAAGAATATGTACATATAAATATATGGATGGGCCATGACCGAGCGGCATTGATGAGATGCAATAGATGGTATAAAATACAGTATATACATCTGGGATGAGTAGTGAAAGATATGTAAACATCATTATTAAAGTGACAAGTGATCCATTCGTTAGAGTGGCCAATGATTTCAAGTCTGTATGTAGGCATACAGTGTGTGTGTGGTGTGTGTGTGTGTGTGTGTGTGTGTGTGTGTGTGTGTGTGTGTGTGTGTGTGTGTGTGTGTGTGTGTGTGTGTGTGTGTGTGTGTGTGTGTGTGTGTGTGTGTGTTTGTTTGTTTGTTTGTTTGTTTGTTTGTTTGATTGTTTGTGTGTGTGTCTATGCACATGTTCCCGCATGTGTGTGGTGTATCCACTGGGGTGTGTGTGTGTGTGTGTGTGTGTGTGTGTGTGTGTGTGTGTGTGTGTGTGTGTGTGTGTGTGTGTGTGTGTGTGTGTGTGTGTGTGTATCCATTTTGGTGTGTGCATCAGTATAATTAAACAATAATTTTGCCAGTGTATGACATTTGAATAATGTTGGGAGATAGCAGAGAGGAGCTGTCAGAAGATAATGACCAGACCTGTCATAACAGCCCGTTAATGGAAGGTGACTGCTCGACACTACAATTAACACATTCAATCTACCTACCACAACAATGACTCCATCCCTCCACCACCTGGACATCTACCTACCACAACAATGACTCCATCCCTCCACCACCTGAACATCTACCTACCACAACAATGACTCCATCCCTCCACCACCTGGACATCTACCTACCACAACAATGACTCCATCCCTCCACCACCTGAACATCTACCTACCACAACAATGACTCCATCCCTCCACCACCTGAACATCTACCTACCACAACAATGACTCCATCCCTCCACCACCTGGACATCTACCTACCACAACAATGACTCCATCCCTCCACCACCTGGACATCTACCTACCACAACAATGACTCCATCCCTCCACCACCTGGACATCTACCTACCACAACAATGACTCCATCCCTCCTCCACCTGAACATCTACCTACCACAACAATGACTCCATCCCTCCTCCACCTGGACATCTACCTACCACAACAATGACTCCATCCCTCCACCACCTGGACATCTACCTACCACAACAATGACTCCATCCCTCCTCCACCTGGACATCTACCTACCACAACAATGACTCCATCCCTCCTCCACCTGGACATCTACCTACCACAACAATGACTCCATCCTTCCTCCTGAACATCTACCTACCACAACAATGACTCCATCCCTCCACCACCTGGACATCTACCTACCACAACAATGACTCCATCCCTCCACCACCTGGACATCTACCTACCACAACAATGACTCCATCCCTCCACCACCTGGACATCTACCTACCACAACAATGACTCCATCCCTCCACCACCTGGACATCTACCTACCACAACAATGACTCCATCCCTCCACCACCTGGACATCTACCTACCACAACAATGACTCCATCCCTCCACCACCTGGACATCTACCTACCACAACAATGACTCCATCCCTCCTCCACCTGAACATCTACCTACCACAACAATGACTCCATCCCTCCTCCACCCTGGACATCTACCTACCACAACAATGACTCCATCCCTCCACCACCTGGACATCTACCTACCACAACAATAACTCCATCCCTCCTCCACCTGGACATCTACCTACCACAACAATGACTCCATCCCTCCTCCACCTGGACATCTACCTACCACAACAATGACTCCATCCTTCCTCCTGAACATCTACCTACCACAACAATGACTCCATCCCTCCTCCACCTGAACATCTACCTACCACAACAATGACTCCATCCCTCCACCACCTGGACATCTACCTACCACAACAATGACTCCATCCCTCCTCCACCTGAACATCTACCTACCACAACAATGACTCCATCCCTCCTCCACCTGAACATCTACCTACCACAAAAATGACTCCATCCCTCCTCCACCTGAACATCTACCTACCACAACAATGACTCCATCCCTCCTCCACCTGAACATCTACCTACCACAACAATGACTCCATCCCTCCTCCACCTGAACATCTACCTACCACAACAATGACTCCATCCCTCCACCACCTGGACATCTACCTACCACAACAATGACTCCATCCCTCCTCCACCTGAACATCTACCTACCACAACAATGACTCCATCCCTCCTCCACCTGAACATCTACCTACCACAAAAATGACTCCATCCCTCCTCCACCTGAACATCTACCTACCACAACAATGACTCCATCCCTCCTCCACCTGAACATCTACCTACCACAACAATGACTCCATCCCTCCACCACCTGGACATCTACCTACCACAACAATGACTCCATCCCTCCTCCACCTGAACATCTACCTACCACAACAATGACTCCATCCCTCCTCCACCTGAACATCTACCTACCACAACAATGACTCCATCCCTCCTCCACCTGAACATCTACCTACCACAACAATGACTCCATCCCTCCACCACCTGGACATCTACCTACCACAACAATGACTCCATCCCTCCTCCACCTGAACATCTACCTACCACAACAATGACTCCATCCCTCCTCCACCTGAACATCTACCTACCACAAAAATGACTCCATCCCTCCTCCACCTGAACATCTACCTACCACAACAATGACTCCATCCCTCCTCCACCTGAACATCTACCTACCACAACAATGACTCCATCCCTCCACCACCTGGACATCTACCTACCACAACAATGACTCCATCCCTCCTCCACCTGAACATCTACCTACCACAACAATGACTCCATCCCTCCTCCACCTGAACATCTACCTACCACAACAATGACTCCATCCCTCCTCCTGAACATCTACCTACCACAACAATGACTCCATCCCTCCTCCACCTGAACATCTACCTACCACAACAATGACTCCATCCCTCCTCCACCTGAACATCTACCTACCACAACAATGACTCCATCCCTCCACCACCTGGACATCTATCTACCACAACAATGACTCCATCCCTCCACCACCTGGACATCTACCTACCACAACAATGACTCCATCCCTCCTCCACCTGAACATCTACCTACCACAACAATGACTCCATCCCTCCTCCACCTGGACATCTACCTACCACAACAATGACTCCATCCCTCCACCACCTGGACATCTACCTACCAGAGAGAACAGATGATTAAACAATGAAAAGGAAGTGGCTCAACACATAGTCAACACTGAGAACTCGTTCATAAGTGGCACATCTCAGTAGCATCCCAAGTGGTCCCCTTATTCCCTTTATAGTGCACAACCCCCCCCCCCCCCCCTCCATTCCATTTATAGCACACTACTTCTAATCAGGGCACATAAGGCTCCATACAGTAGGGCTCTGGTCAAAGGTAGTGCACTATGTGGGGAACATTGGCAGGTAACATGGGTAGGGGACATGGGTGCCATTTGAGACACAGTCCTCCACTCTCTGATGGCTTGGTGAGACTGACAGCTACACAGGGGCTGACACTAATTAAAATTGCAATTTGTTGAGTAATTGTTGTCTTTGTAAACAGCTTCGATGGCTGCGGAGCGCCGAGGGAAGAGCCCTGATTGGTTATTGATCATGAGACAGTCAGTACCTGGGCAGGACTGGAAATGGGCTGTTCAAGGTTGCAGAGGTCAGCCAGGCAGGCTGGTGTGTGTGTGTGTTTGTGTGTGACTGTCCACGTGTGCATGTGCATATTTGTGTGTGTATGTGTTTGTGTGCTTGTGCCAGGCAGGCTGTCTTCAGGGAGAAATACAGCAGGAGTGAGAGAACAGCACATCCCTCAGACAAAGACATGTGTACAGCACCCTACAGACATGATACTAGAAACATCATGGATAGACCCTACAGACATGATACTAGAAACATCATGGATAAACCCTACAGACATGATACTAGAAACATCATGGATAAACCCTACAGACATGATACTAGAAACATCATGGATAGATAGACCCTACAGACATGATACTAGAAACATCATGGATAAACCCTACAGACATGATACTAGAAACATCATGGATAAACCCTACAGACATGATACTAGAGACATCATGGATAAACCCTACAGACATGATACTAGAAACATGATGGATAAACCCTACAGACATGATACTAGAAACATCATGGATAGATAGAACCTACAGACATGATACTAGAGACATCATGGATAGATAGACCCTACAGACATGATACTAGAAACATCATGGATAAACCCTACAGACATGATACTAGAAACATCATGGATAAACCCTACAGACATGATACTAGAAACATCATAGACAGATAGACCCTACAGACATGATACTAGAAACATCATGGATAAACCCAACAGACATGATACTAGAAACATCATGGATAAACCCTACAGACATGATACTAGAAACATCATGGATAAACCCTACAGACATGATACTAGAAACATCATGGATAGACCCTACAGACATGATACTAGAAACATCATGGATAGATAGACCCTACAGACATGATACTAGAAACATCATGGATAGATAGAACCTACAGACATGATACTAGAAACATCATGGATAGATAAACCCTACAGACATGATACTAGAAACATCATGGATAGATAGACCCTACAGACATGATACTAGAAACATCATGGATAGAACCTACAGTCATGATACTAGAAACATCATGGATAGATATAACCTACAGACATGATACTAGAAACATCATGGATAGAACCTACAGACATGATACTAGAAACATCATGGATAGAACCTACATACATGATACTAGAAACATCATGGATAAACCCTACAGACATGATACCAGAAACATCATGGATACACCCTAGAATTAAGTTTGGGGTTAGGATAAGGGTTAAGGTTAAGGTTAGGGTTAGTAGACAGTTAGTTGAAATGAGCATCTACAGATGGCCCATCCATATGAAGTGTTACCCGGAATTATTAACCAACAGCATTTATAGAAAGAGGATGAGAGCAATGCTTAAAATTACAGAAGATGAAGGAGACTGAAAATAATAATAATCATCACTCTTTTCTTTATTCTCTAGCTGAGTGCATCAGTATCAGTAAACCTCTGTGATGTTCACAGCATCCCTCAAGAGGTCTGTCTCTCTGCCCCAGGAGATTCTAACACCCCTCAGATCTAGAGGTGTGTCTCAATGCCCCAGGAGCTTCTGAAACCCCTCAGATCTAGAAGTCTGTCTCTCTGCCCCAGGAGCTTCTGAAACCCCTCAGATCTAGAGGTCTGTCTCTCTGCCCCAGGAGATTCTAACACCCCTCAGATCTAGAGGTCTGTCTCTCTGCCCCAGGAGCTTCTGAAACCCCTCAGATCTACAGGTCTGTCTCTCTGCCCCAGGATATTCTATCACCCCTCAGATCTAGAGGTCTGTCTCTCTGCCCCATGAGCTTCTGAAACCCCTCAGATCTAGAAGTCTGTCTCTCTGCCCCATGAGCTTCTGAAACCCCTCAGATCTAGAGGTCTGTCTCTCTGCCCCAGGAGATTCTATCACCCCTCAGATCTACAGGTCTGTCTCTCTGCCCCAGGAGCTTCTGAAACCCCTCAGATCTAGAGGTCTGTCTCTCTGCCCCAGGAGCTTCTGAAACCCCTCAGATCTAGAGGTCTGTCTCTCTGCCCCAGGAGATTCTGAAACCCCTCAGATCTAGAGGTCTGTCTCTCTGCCCCAGGAGCTTCTGAAGCCCCAGGAGCTTCTGAAACCCCTCAGATCTAGAGGTCTGTCTCTCTGCCCCAGGAGCTTCTGAAACCCCTCAGATCTAGAGGTCTGTCTCTCTGCCCCAGGAGCTTCTGAAACCCCTCAGATCTAGAGGTCTGTCTCTCTGCCCCAGGAGATTATATCACCCCTCAGATCTAGAGGTCTGTCTCTCTGCCCCAGGAGATTCTGAAACCCCTCAGATCTAGAGGTCTGTCTCTCTGCCCCAGGAGCTTCTGAAACCCCTCAGATCTAGAGGTCTGTCTCTCTGCCCCAGGAGATTCTGAAACCCCTCAGATCTAGAGGTCTGTCTCTCTGCCCCAGGAGATTCTGAAACCCCTCAGATCTAGAGGTCTGTCTCTCTGCCCCAGGAGATTCTATCACCCCTCAGATCTAGAGGTCTGTCTCTCTGCCCCAGGAGATTCTGAAACCCCTCAGATCTAGAGGTCTGTCTCTCTGCCCCAGGAGATTCTGAAACCCCTCAGATCTAGAGGTCTGTCTCTCTGCCCCAGGAGATTCTATCACCCCTCAGATCTACAGGTCTGTCTCTCTGCCCCAGGAGATTCTGAAACCCCTCAGATCTAGAGGTCTGTCTCTCTGCCCCAGGAGCTTCTGAAACCCCTCAGATCTAGAGGTCTGTCTCTCTGCCCCAGGAGATTCTAACACCCCTCAGATCTAGAGGTCTGTCTCTCTGCCCCAGGAGCTTCTGAAACCCCTCAGATCTACAGGTCTGTCTCTCTGCCCCAGGATATTCTATCACCCCTCAGATCTAGAGGTCTGTCTCTCTGCCCCATGAGCTTCTGAAACCCCTCAGATCTAGAGGTCTGTCTCTCTGCCCCAGGAGCTTCTGAAACCCCTCAGATCTAGAGGTCTGTCTCTCTGCCCCATGAGATTCTATCACCCCTCAGATCTAGAGGTCTGTCTCTCTGCCCCAGGAGATTCTGAAACCCCTCAGATCTAGAGGTCTGTCTCTCTGTCCCAGGAGATTCTGAAACCTCTCAGCTCTAGAGGTCTGTCTCTCTGCCCCAGGAGATTCTATCACCCCTCAGATCTAGAGGTCTGTCTCTCTGCCCCAGGAGATTCTGAAACCCCTCAGATCTAGAGGTCTGCCTCTCTGCCCCAGGAGATTCTGAAACCCCTCAGATCTAGAGGTCTGTCTCTCTGCCCCAGGAGATTCTGAAACCCCTCAGATCTAGAGGTCTGTCTCTCTGCCCCAGGAGATTCTAACACCCCTCAGATTTAGAGGTCTGTCTCTCTGCCCCAGGAGATTCTATCACCCCTCAGATCTAGAGGTCTGTCTCTCTGCCCCATGAGCTTCTGAAACCCCTCAGATCTAGAAGTCTGTCTCTCTGCCCCATGAGCTTCTGAAACCCCTCAGATCTAGAGGTCTGTCTCTCTGCCCCATGAGATTCTATCACCCCTCAGATCTACAGGTCTGTCTCTCTGCCCCAGGAGCTTCTGAAACCCCTCAGATCTAGAGGTCTGTCTCTCTGCCCCAGGAGATTCTGAAACCCCTCAGATCTAGAGGTCTGTCTCTCTGCCCCAGGAGATTCTGAAACCCCTCAGATCTAGAGGTCTGTCTCTCTGCCCCAGGAGCTTCTGAAACCCCTCAAATCTAGAGGTCTGTCTCTCTGCCCCAGGAGATTCTGAAACCCCTCAGATCTAGAGGTCTGTCTCTCTGTCCCAGGAGATTCTGAAACCCCTCAGATCTAGAGGTCTGTCTCTCTGCCCCAGGAGATTCTGAAACCCCTCAGATCTAGAGGTCTGTCTCTCTGCCCCAGGAGATTCTATCACCCCTCAGATCTAGAGGTCTGTCTCTCTGCCCCAGGAGATTCTGAAACCCCTCAGATCTAGAGGTCTGTCTCTCTGCCCCAGGAGATTCTGAAACCCCTCAGATCTAGAGGTCTGTCTCTCTGCCCCAGGAGATTCTATCACCCCTCAGATCTAGAGGTCTGTCTCTCTGCCCCAGGAGATTCTGAAACCCCTCAGATCTAGAGGTCTGTCTCTCTGTCCCAGGAGATTCTGAAACCTCTCAGCTCTAGAGGTCTGTCTCTCTGCCCCAGGAGATTCTGAAACCCCTCAGATCTAGAGGTCTGTCTCTCTGCCCCATGAGCTTCTGAAACCCCTCAGATCTAGAGGTCTGTCTCTCTGCCCCAGGAGCTTCTGAAACCCCTCAGATCTAGAGGTCTGTCTCTCTGCCCCAGGAGATTCTGAAACCTCTCAGATCTAGAGGTCTGTCTCTCTGCCCCAGGAGATTCTGAAACCCCTCAGATCTAGAGGTCTGTCTCTCTGTCCCAGGAGATTCTGAAACCTCTCAGCTCTAGAGGTCTGTCTCTCTGCCCCAGGAGATTCTATCACCCCTCAGATCTAGAGGTCTGTCTCTCTGCCCCAGGAGATTCTGAAACCCCTCAGATCTAGAGGTCTGTCTCTCTGCCCCAGGAGATTCTGAAACCCCTCAGATCTAGAGGTCTGTCTCTCTGCCCCAGGAGATTCTATCACCCCTCAGATCTAGAGGTCTGTCTCTCTGCCCCAGGAGATTCTGAAACCCCTCAGATCTAGAGGTCTGTCTCTCTGTCCCAGGAGATTCTGAAACCTCTCAGCTCTAGAGGTCTGTCTCTCTGCCCCAGGAGATTCTGAAACCCCTCAGATCTAGAGGTCTGTCTCTCTGCCCCAGGAGATTCTGAAACCCCTCAGATGTAGAGGTCTGTCTCTCTGCCCCAGGAGATTCTATCACCCCTCAGATCTAGAGGTCTGTCTCTCTGCCCCAGGAGCTTCTGAAACCCCTCAAATCTAGAGGTCTGTCTCTCTGCCCCAGGAGATTCTGAAACCCCTCAGATTTGGAGGTCTGTCTCTCTGCCCCAGGAGATTCTGCTCCAACTCTGGCATTTTCTGAAAGCGTAAATACTTGAGGGTTTGTCTCTGTAGAGGTGATTGACTCTGGGCTGAACCGGAGAGGATCACAGACAGAGAGGGATGGAATTTTCTTCTCCTGGTCCCAAATGGAACACTCTTCCCTTTATAGTGCACTACTTTAGACCAGGACTCATAGGGAATAGGGTGCTATTTGGGCTTTTATAATGCACTACTTTAGACCAGGACTCATAGGGAATAGGGTGCTATTTGGGCCTTTATAGTGCACTACTTTAGACCAGGACTCATAGGGAATAGGGTGCTATTTGGGCCTTTATAGTGCACTACTTTAGACCAGGACTCATAGGGAATAGGGTGCCATTTGGGTCTTTATAGTGCACTACTTTAGACCAGGACTCATAGGGAATAGGGTACCATTTAGGCCTTTATAGTGCACTACTTTAGACCAGGACTCATAGGGAATAGGGTACCATTTAGGCCTTTATAGTGCACTTGTTTAAACCAGGACTCATAGGGAATAGGGTGCCTTTTTGAGGACACACCAAGAAACAAGGGAAAATTCAGGACGCTGAAATTATATTGTAATAAACATACAATTTATTATTTGAGATTACAGTGCATTCAGAAAGTATTCAGACCCCTTGACTTTTTCCACATGTTGTTGCATTACAGCCTTTTTCTATAATGGATTAAAAAATTAAAAACATATATATCATCAATCTACACACAATGACAAAATGAAAACAGGTTTTTTGAAATTTTTGCAAATGTATAAAAAAAATATATATAAAAAATACTTTATTCATATAAGTATTCAGACCATATGAGACTGAAAATTGTGGGAAATAAAAGTTGATAGGACATGATTTGGAAAGGCACACACCTGTCTATATGAGGTCCCACAGCATGTCAGAGCAACAACCAAGCCATGAGGCCGAAGGAATTATCCGTACAGCTCCGAGACAGGATTGTGTCAAGCATAGATCTGGGGAAGGTTACCAAAAAAGATGTCTGCAGCATTGAAGATCCCCAAGAACACAGTGGCCTCCATCATTCTTATGGAAGAAGTATGGCAACACCACGACTCTAACGAGAGCTGTCCACCCGGCCAACCTGACCAATCAGGGGAGAAGGGCCTTGGTCAGGGAGGTGACCAAGAACCCGATGGTCACTCTGACAGAGCTCCAGAGTTCCTCTGTGGAGATGGGAGAACATTCCAGAAGGACAACCATCTCTGCAGCACTCCACTAATCAGGCCTTTATTGTAGAGCGCCCAGGCAGAAGCCACTCCTCAGTGAAAGGCACATGACAAGATTCTCTGGTCTGATCAAACCAAGATTGTACTCTTTGCCCTGAATGCCAAGCATCACGTCTGGAGGAAACCAGGCACCGCTCATCACCTGGCCAATACCATCCCTATGGTGAAGCATGGTGGTGGCAGAATCATGTTGTGGGGATGTTTTTCAGCGGCAGGGACTGGGAGACTAGTCAGGATGGAGGGAAAGATGAACGGAACAAAGTACAGAGAGATCCTTGATGAAAACCTGCTCTAGAGCGCTCAGGACCTCAGACTGGGGCAAAAATTCACCTTCCAACAGGACAACAACCCTAAGCACACAGTCAAGACAACGCAGGAGTAGCTTTAGGACAAGTCTCTGAATCGAACATCTCTGGAGAGACCTGAAAATAGCTGTGCAGCGACGCTCCCCATCCAACCTGACAGACCTTGAGATAATCTGCAGAGAAGAATGGGAGAAACTCCCCAAATACAGGTGTGCCAAGCTTGTTGCGTCATACCCAAGAAGACACGAGGCTGTAATCACTGCCAAGGGTGCTTCAACAAAGTGCTGAGTAAAGGGTCTGAATACTTATGTAAATGTGAAATTTCAGTAATTTTTTAGAGCTTTTTCTTTATGTTTTTCCTTTGTCATTATGGGGTATTGTGTGTAGATTGATGAGGGAAAAAACTATTTAATCATTTTTATAATACGGCTGTAACATAACAAAATGTTGAAAATGTCAAGGGGTCTGAATACTTTCTGAATGCATTGTATGGAGTTTATGTGAAGGGAAATATCTAGAGGACTTATATCTAATAAGGCTACAAAGTAAAGGGAATAAAGGGAATAAAACACATCTTCCTAATAATAAAGGGAATAAAACACATCTTCCTAATAATAAAGGGAATAAAACACTTCTTCCTAATAATAAAGGGAATAAAACACATCTTCCTAATAATAAAGGGAATAAAACACATCTTCCTAATAATAAAGGGAATAAAACACTTCTTCCTAATAATAAAGGGAATAAAACACTTCTTCCTAATAATAAAGGGAATAAAACACATCTTCCTAATAATAAAGGGAATAAAACACTTCTTCCTAATAATAAAGGGAATAAAACACATCTTCCTAATAATAAAGGGAATAAAACACTTCTTCCTAATAATAAAGGGAATAAAACACTTCTTCCTAATAATAAAGGGAATAAAACACTTCTTCCTAATAATAAAGGGAATAAAACACTTCTTCCTAATAATAAAGGGAATAAAACACTTCTTCCTAATAATGTCCAGTGTAGATAAAGGGAATTACTTAGGATTCCAATGGCAACAGCAGAGAGGAAAGAGGTATACATCTTAATAACTTTTATTATTTGTTCACAAATTTGAGATCTGACGTTAAAGTTGTTAGAATATCATTGCTGTTATTTCTCCGGCTAATCATTATGAATGTTAGTAGTTAAAGTCTTGCCAAGAGTGTTATTATGAAGCAGTACAGGCGCAGTCATCCATTATACAGATTTTTTTTAAGTTACCAGTTCTCCACTGAGGGAATAATTATTGTACTGTTCTTAGCGTATTTCTACATTAGTGTTCACAGGAATACACACACACACACACACACATACACACACACATACACACACACGCACACACACACACACACACACACACACACACACACACACACACACACACACACACACACACACACACACACACACACACACACACACACCGTGCCTCGTCTTTACATGGTGGAACACTCTAGGCCTAAAAACCTTTAAAACATCTCAACTGCAATCAGCCTTTTATTCTTCAACCCATGTTTAGTGTCGTGTTGAGCGACGGAGGGAAGGAGGACAGGAGGGAGGTGTGAAGACAAACGAGGGAGTGGGACTCAGCATGGGGTTGAGACGAGACTAGGCGGGCTGCCTCTGTCTTTCTCTACCTCCTTCTCTCCCTTTTTAGCTCTCTCCCTCTATCTCTCTTATTTTTTTTCTCTCCCTCTCCCCCTCTCTCTCTCTCTCTCTCTCTCTCTCTCTCTCTCTCTCTCTCTCTCTCATCTGGTAAATAAATGAGATGTGGATGGTGCTAGCGGTCTCCAGGTCGGTGGGTCTGCCGGTCGGTGGGTCTGTTGGTGCTGCACTATAGTCATCATGGTAATGGGTACCTTGGGGTTGGTTAAATGTTCCAAGGAGAGAACAAGGTCAGCCCTTTGGCCTCAATAACGTCATTAATGCTACCAAACGGTTGATTTGTGTTCTCTCCTTAATGTTCTGGGAAACAAACTGAAGCACCCAGACCTGACTCTGTGATGAAAGGAAATAATATGTCCTTTATTAGGTGTGAAGAAGAAGAAGAAGAGGAGGAGGAGGAGGAGGAGGAGGAGGAGGAGGAGGAGGAGGAGGAGGAGGAGGAGGAGGAGAAGGAGAAGAAGAGGAGGAGGAGAAGAAAAAGAAGGAGGAGAAGAAGAGGAGGAGGAGGAGGAGGAGGAGGAGGAGGAGGAGAAGAAGAAGAAGAGGAGGAGGAGGAGGAGGAGGAGAAGAAGAGGAGGAGGAGGAGGAGGAGGAGGAGAAGAAGGAGAAATGAAGGGAAATTATCCAATAATCTTTGTGTGAATGCAGTTTAATTTGTTCTAATTTTGAGAGAGAGACAAAGAGAGAGGCAAAGACAAAGCGAGAGAGAGAGAGAGAGAGAGAGAAGTACACTCTTAGATAAAAGGGTTCCAAAAGGGTTCTTCGACTGTCCCCAAAGGAGAACCCATTTTGGTTCAAGGTAGAACCTCTTTGGGTTCTATGGAAGAACCCTCTGTGGATAGGGATTAGGGTTGAATGGCGCGAATCCGGTTACCGAGATTTACTCCCTTTTCCCGGGATAAATAACTGCGAGAAACTGGTAAATTAGAATAAATGATTTATATGAACAGCAAGGTGTGAAATGGAACTTTTAAATGATATGTGATGTCTAAATCTACGGCCTCTCCATGATGAGTCATCAACGCTCAGGGTGGGGACAGACAGCCCGTCTCAGGGTGGGGACAGACAGCCCGTCTCAGGATGGGGACAGACAGCCCATCTCAGGGTGGGGACAGACAGCCCGTCTCAGGATGGGGACAGACAGCCCATCTCAGGGTGGGGACAGACAGCCCGTCTCAGGATGGGGACAGACAGCCCATCTCAGGGTGGGGACAGACAGCCCGTCTCAGGGTGGGGACAGACAGCCCGTCTCAGGATGGGGACAGACAGCCCATCTCAGGGTGGGGACAGACAGCCCGTCTCAGGGTGGTGACAGACAGCCCGTCTCAGTATGGAGCGCAGTTCACAATACATGTAGACCTGTCATCTCATCATGGTAAATCGTTTTTCTTGTGACAGGTAGGCCTACATTTGCTGCAGCGTAGCCTATGTTACAGTAATATAAAGACTGAATGTGCATCTAATTGACCCATCTCTCTATCTGGCTTTCAGAGGTCACCTTCTTCTTTTAATTGTAAAGATGATTCATTTTTTTTGTGGCAGCTGCAGAGATTTTAAACAGCCTGTCACTCGAATATCGTTGCTTTAAATGCAGGAAAAGCTAGAGTAGAATAGCTTGCTGGACAGAATTTTCTCAGCATTTCTTATACCAATAGATTACTCACAAAGAGCGACGTCAGCTATTTGTTGTTGAATGTTAAATACAGCAGCCAATAGAACTCACTGGTGGTTTGAAAGAAGAGGGAACGCGTGATGGCAGTAGGCTATAGCAGTTATTTATTCACAACCAGAACCATTCAGTCTTCAAGAAGAGAAGTGAAAGCCTTCTGTATCTTATTGTAGTCCTATATTATCTTATTGTAGTCCTATATTATCTTCCTGTAGTCCTATATTATCTTCCTGTAGTCCTATATTATTGTAGTCCTATATTATATTATTGTAGTCCTATATTATCTTACTGTAGTCCTATATTATCTTCCTGTAGTCCTATATTATCTTCCTGTAGTCCTATATTATTGTAGTCCTATATTATTGTAGTCCTATATTATATTATTGTAGTCCTATATTATATTATTGTAGTCCTATATTATATTATTGTAGTCCTATATTATCTTACTGTAGTCCTATATTATATTATTGTAGTCCTATATTATCTTACTGTAGTCCTATATTATATTATTGTAGTCCTATATTATATTACTGTAGTCCTATATTATTGTAGTCCTATATTATATTATTGTAGTCCTATATTATCTTCCTGTAGTCCTATATTACTGTAGTCCTATATTATCTTACTGTAGTCCTATATTATCTTATTGTAGTCCTATATTATCTTACTGTAGTCCTATATTACTGTAGTCCTATATTATCTTACTGTAGTCCTATATTATTGTAGTCCTATATTATTGTAGTCCTATATTATATTATTGTAGTCCTATATTATATTATTGTAGTCCTATATTATATTATTGTAGTCCTATATTATCTTACTATAGTCCTATATTATATTATTGTAGTCCTATATTATCTTACTGTAGTCCTATATTATCTTACTGTAGTCCTATATTATCTTACTGTAGTCCTATATTATATTATTGTAGTCCTATATTATTGTAGTCCTATATTATCTTACTGTAGTCCTATATTATATTATTGTAGTCCTATATTATCTTACTGTAGTCCTATATTATCTTACTGTAGTCCTATATTATCTTACTGTAGTCCTATATTATATTATTGTAGTCCTATATTATCTTACTGTAGTCCTATATTATTGTAGTCCTATATTATATTATTGTAGTCCTATATTATCTTACTGTAGTCCTATATTATATTATTGTAGTCCTATATTATCTTACTGTAGTCCTATATTATTGTAGTCCTATATTATATTATTGTAGTCCTATATTATCTTACTGTAGTCCTATATTATTGTAGTCCTATATTATATTATTGTAGTCCTATATTATTGTAGTCCTATATTATATTATTGTAGTCCTATATTATATTATTGTAGTCCTATATTATATTATTGTAGTCCTATATTATATTATTGTAGTCCTATATTATTGTAGTCCTATATTATTGTAGTCCTATATTATATTATTGTAGTCCTATATTATATTATTGTAGTCCTATATTATATTATTGTAGTCCTATATTATATTATTGTAGTCCCATTTAACTGTTGACAAGCGAGGAAAGAATCAAGCTACAATAGAGAAAGAGGAAGAAGGCTAATAACATTTGGGGAAATATTATGAAATATTATGAAAGGGCAGACAGCCTACTATTTATACAGATAGGACCATATACATTCAAATATTCAAATCTAATTGGCTAGCCTATACTTTGTATGGCGCATGTGCTGCACCAGAGTCACATGTTATCTCCCTGCTTTATCATGGTTTGAACGATGTGCGTAATTCCAGTCTCTATTACACAGTATAATACAATACAGTACAGTAATACAGTTCACACTCAAAAGGATTAGCCTACTGGAGTGATTTTCATTGATTTACCCAAGAGAGCATATAGCTTGCTACTTCTATGGGCTTTAATGTCTTTCGGTCGTGCGTAATGTGCAGAAGCCTATATCATATACGTATTGAATAATCATACAATCATTTGGGCTTTTTTGGGCTCGGGCTCATTAAATGTCTTTAATGTAGGGCTCATTAAATGTCTTTAATGTATGGCTCATTAAATGTCTTTAATGTAGGGCTCATTAAATGTATTTAATGTATGGCTCATTAAATGTCTTTAATGTAGGGCTCATTAAATGTCTTTAATGTAGGGCTCATTAAATGTATTTAATGTATGGCTCATTAAATGTCTTTAATGTAGGGCTCATTAAATGTCTTTAATGTAGGGCTCATTAAATGTCATGAATGTAGGGCTCATTAAATGTCTTTAATGTAGGGCTCATTAAATGTATTCAATGTATGGCTCATAAGGCTCAGGTAGCATCAGGTTTGAATTTTCGATCAAAGCTGTAATCAAATCCAGACATAGGCCTATGTATGTATATGTTTTATAATGCTTTATAATGCTGTTGAATGCCACTTACGGTTTTGGAGAGAAATACCGGGTTACCCCGGAGAAAAGGCATTTGCTCTTGGGATGGAACATTTCTAAAATACCAGGAAAATATTCTACCCTGATAGGGATCTACATCGAACCCAAAGGGGTTCTATCTGGAACCACGGGGGTTCCACATGGAACCAAATGGGTTCTACATGGAACCAAAGGGGTTCTACCTGGAACCAAAGGGTTCTACCTGGAATCAAAGGGGTTCCACATGGAACCACGGGGGTTCTACATGGAACCAAACGGGTTCTACCTGGAACCAAAGGGGTTCTACCTGGAATCAAAGGGGTTCTACCAGGAACCACGGGGGTTCTACATGAAACCAAAGGGGTTTTACCTGGAACCAAAGGGGTTCTACCTGGAACCACGGGGGTTCTACCTGGAATCAAAGGGGTTCTACCTGGAACCACGGGGGTTCCACATGGAACCAAATGGGTTCTACCTGGAACCAAAGGGGTTCTACCTGGAACCAAAGGAGTTCTACCTGGAACCAAAGGGGTTCTACCTGGAACCACGGGGGTTCGACATGAAACCAAATGGGTTCTACCTGGAACCAAAACGGGTTCTACCTGGAACCAAAGGGGTTCTACCTGGAACCAAAACGGGTTCTTCAACGGGTTCTCCTATAGGGACAGCCAAAGAATCCCTTTAGGTTCGAGATAGCACAATTTTTTCTAAGAGTGTAGCAAAGTCTGTGTACAGGGGTAGAATGAAGTCTAGTACTGTAATGATGAATGCAGAAAGGCTGCTTTAATCTTTATGAAATTAGAATCCAATCCCTCATAACTTTAACAATGTCTACATCAATATTGCCATAGCGCTGTTTAACATTTCACTGACTGATGCAGAGTTTGCAGTTTTGTCAGCCAAGCCGGGTCGGCGTTGAGCCGGTGCTAAAGCTGAGGTCAGCACAGAGAACACACACAAGCGCACACACACACTCACACACACACACACACACACACACACACACACGCGCACACAAACGCGCACACACACACACACACACACACACACACACACACACACACACACAGGCAGACAGGTCGAGGGATCTGTGGATAGATTCTACTGTATTTCAGTGGTGGTCGGAGCCACATCATTAGCATATAAACGTTGTTAATGACCTTGTCATTTACACAACTTAATTACAGCAGCCCTCTGCTACCAGAGTCCCTTCCACAGCACATCTCCCATATGAATTATACATCACTATGGCGACACAGGGATATCACTATGGTAAGACAGTGATATCAGACACTGTAATAACACAGGGATATCGCTATGGTGACACAGGGATATCACTATGGTGACACAGGGATATCACTATGGTGACACAGGGATATCACTATGGTGACACAGGGATATCACTATGGTTACACAGGGATATCACTATGGTGATACAGGGATATCACTATGGTTACACAGGGACATCACTATGGTAACACGGGGATTGTTCCACTGGATATCATAAGGTGAATGCACCGATTTGTAAGTCGCTCTGGATAAGAGCGTCTGCTAAATGACTTAAATGTAAATGTAAATATCACTATGGTAACAAGGGGATATCACTATGGTGATACAGGGTTATAACTATGGTAACACAGGGATGTAACTATGGTAACACAGGGATATCACTATGGTAACACAGGGATATAACTCTGGTAACACAGGGATATAACTATGGTAACACAGGGATATCACTATGGTAACACAGGGATATCACTATGGTAACACAGGGATATAACTATGGTAACACAGGGATATAACTATGGAACACAGGGATATAACTATGGTAACACAAGGATATCACTATGGTAACACAAGGATATCACTATGGTAACACAGGGATATCACTATGGTAACACAGGGATATCACTATGGTAACACAGGGATATCACTATGGTAACACAGGGATATAACTATGGAACACAGGGATATAACTATGGAACACAGGGATATAACTATGGTAACACAGGGATATAACTATGGTAACACAAGGATATCACTATGGGAACACAGGGATATAACTATGGTAACACAAGGATATCACTATGGTAACACAGGGATATAACTATGGAACACAGGGATATAACTATGGTAACACAGGGATATAACTATGGTAACACAAGGATATCACTATGGGAACACAGGGATATAACTATGGTAACACAAGGATATCACTATGGTAACACAGGGATATAACTATGGTAACACAGGGATATAACTATGGTAACACAGGGATATAACTATGGTAACACAGGGATATAACTATGGTAACACAGGGATATCACTATGGTAACACAGGGATATCACTATGGTAACACAGGGATATAACTATGGTAACACAGGGATATAACTATGGTAACACAGGGATATAACTATGGTAACACAGGGATATCACTATGGTAACACAGGGATATAACTATGGTAACACAGGGATATAACTATGGAACACAGGGATATAACTATGGTAACACAGGGATATAACTATGGAACACAGGGATATAACTATGGTAACACAGGGATATCGCTATGGTAACACAGGGATATAACTATGGTAACACAAGGATATAACTATGGAACACAGGGATATCACTATGGTAACACAGGGATATAACTATGGAACACAGGGATATCGCTATGGTAACACAGGGATATAACTATGGTAACACAAGGATATAACTATGGAACACAGGGATATAACTATGGTAACACAAGGATATAACTATGGAACACAGGGATATAACTATGGTAACACAGGGATATAACTATGGTAACAGGTATATAACTATGGTAACACAAGGATATAACTATGGAACACAGGTATATAACTGTGGTAACACAGGGATATAACTATGGAACACAGGTATATAACTGTGGTAACACAGGGATATCACTATGGTAACACAGGGATATAACTATGGAACACAGGGATATAACTATGGAACACAGGTATATAACTGTGGTAACACAGGGATATAACTATGGTAACACAGGGATATAACTATGGTAACACAGGGATATCACTATGGTAACACAGGGATATAACTATGGTAACACAGGGATATAACTATGGAACACAGGGATATAACTATGGTAACACAGGGATATAACTATGGAACACAGGGATATAACTGTGGTAACACAGGGATATCGCTATGGTAACACAGGGATATAACTATGGTAACACAAGGATATAACTATGGAACACAGGGATATCACTATGGTAACACAGGGATATAACTATGGAACACAGGGATATCGCTATGGTAACACAGGGATATAACTATGGTAACACAAGGATATAACTATGGAACACAGGGATATAACTATGGTAACACAAGGATATAACTATGGAACACAGGGATATAACTATGGTAACACAGGGATATAACTATGGTAACACAGGTATATAACTATGGTAACACAAGGATATAACTATGGAACACAGGTATATAACTGTGGTAACACAGGGATATAACTATGGAACACAGGTATATAACTGTGGTAACACAGGGATATCACTATGGTAACACAGGGATATAACTATGGTAACACAGGGATATAACTATGGAACACAGGGATATAACTATGGAACACAGGTATATAACTGTGGTAACACAGGGATATCACTATGGTAACACAGGGATATAACTATGGTAACACAGGGATATAACTATGGTAACACAGGTATATAACTGTGGTAACACAGGGATATCACTATGGTAACACAGGGATATAACTATGGTAACACAGGGATATAACTATGGTAACACAGGGATATAACTATGGAACACAGGGATATCACTATGGTAACACAGGGATATCACTATGGTAACACAGGGATATAACTATGGTAACACAAGGATATAACTATGGTAACACAGGGATATAACTATGGAACACAGGTATATAACTATGGTAACACAGGGATATAACTATGGTAACACAAGGATATAACTATGGTAACACAGGGATATAACTATGGAACACAGGTATATAACTATGGTAACACAGGGATATCACTATGGTAACACAAGGATATAACTATGGTAACACAGGGATATAACTATGGAACACAGGTATATAACTATGGTAACACAGGGATATAACTATGGTAACACAGGGATATAACTATGGTAACACAGGGATATAACTATGGAACACAGGGATATAACTATGGTAACACAGGGATATAACTATGGTAACACAGGGATATAACTATGGTAACACAGGGATATAACCATGGTAACACAGGGATATAACTATGGTAACACAGGGATATAACTATGGAACACAGGTATATAACTATGGTAACACAGGGATATAACTATGGTAACACAGGGATATCACTATGGTAACACAGGGATATAACTATGGAACACAGGTATATAACTATGGTAACACAGGGATATAACTATGGTAACACAGGGATATAACTATGGTAACACAGGGATATAACTATGGTAACACAGGGATATAACTATGGAACACAGGGATATAACTATGGTAACACAGGGATATAACTATGGTAACACAGGGATATAACTATGGTAACACAGGGATATAACTATGGAACACAGGTATATAACTATGGTAACACAGGGATATAACTATGGTAACACAGGGATATCACTATGGTAACACAGGGATATAACTATGGAACACAGGTATATAACTATGGTAACACAGGGATATAACTATGGAACACAGGGATATAACTATGGTAACACAGGGATATAACTATGGTAACACAGGGATATAACTATGGTAACACAGGGATATAACTATGGTAACACAGGTATATAACTATGGTAACACAAGGATATAACTATGGTAACACAGGGATATAACTATGGTAACACAGGGATATAACTATGGTAACACAGGGATATAACTATGGAACACAGGTATATAACTATGGTAACACAGGGATATAACTATGGAACACAGGGATATAACTATGGTAACACAGGGATATAACTATGGTAACACAGGGATATAACTATGGTAACACAGGGATATAACTATGGTAACACAGGGATATCACTATGGTAACACAGGGATATCACTATGGTAACACATAAATCACATACATTTCTATAAATAACTGGGTGAACATCTAAACGCGTTTCAACTCTCTCAGTGCAATCAAATCATTTTGACACGCATTGCGTTGACAAATCCATTTTTCTTTGAATAATGAAGTGTAAAGCAACGCCCCGTCTCATGCCTCCCTCCCCAACAGGGATTAAAACGGCATTACGAGCCCCAGAATAAAACATCAGGTCCGTATGTTCCTTCAATGAGACTGATTTACATGGTAATCCCTGGTAATAGACTAAAAGCCTTGGTGTTTTATTTAAAAGAGAGCTAATAGAAAGCTTGAGACCCCTTACATTGTCTCTCACAGACCCCCTTAACGTTGTCTCTCACAGACCCCCCTTACGTTGTCTCTCACAGACCCCCTTACGTTGTCTCTCACAGACCCCCCTTACGTTGTCTCTCACAGACCCCCCTTACATTGTCTCTCACAGCGCTCAACACAGAGACAGAACACAGTGAAGGGCTCTACTCTACCACAGAGACAGAACACAGTGAAGAGCTCTACTCTACCACAGAGACAGAACACAGTGAAGGGCTCTACTCTACCACAGAGACAGAACACAGTGAAGGGCCCTACTCTACCACAGAGACAGAACACAGTGAAGGGCCCTACTCTACCACAGAGACAGAACACAGTGAAGGGCCCTACTCTACCACAGAGACAGAACACAGTGAAGAGCCCTACTCTACCACAGAGACAGAACACAGTGAAGGGCCCTACTCTACCACAGAGACAGAACACAGTGAAGGGCCCTACTCTACCACAGAGACAGAACACAGTGAAGGGCCCTACTCTACCACAGAGACAGAACACAGTGAAGGGCCCTACTCTACCACAGAGACAGAACACAGTGAAGGGCCCTACTCTACCACAGAGACAGAACACAGTGAAGGGCCCTACTCTACCACAGAGACAGAACACAGTGAAGAGCTCTACTCTACCACAGAGACAGAACACAGTGAAGGGCCCTACTCTACCAAAGCCTCAACACAGAGACATACCTCCCCTCACGTTGTCCCTCACAGCGCTCAACACAGACTATAACAGACTGTTACAGACTATAACACAGCATTGATCAATGTGGCTAGTATTCAAAGGCAGGTTTAGGGAAATGTGTTTTTCTTTGATGATTTAAAATGACCAGGAATGTCTCTGGGACCTTTTGTTACAGACTATAACTCTCATCCTTGTTACAGACTATAACTCTGATCCTTGTTACAGATTATAATTCTGATCCTTGTTACAGATTATAACTGATCCTTGCTACAGACTATAACTCTCATCCTTGTTACAGATTATAATTCTGATCCTTGTTACAGATTATAACTGATCATTGTTACAGACTATAACTCTGATCCTTGTTACAGACTATAACTCTGATCCTTGTTACAGACTATAACTCTGATCCTTGTTACAGATTATAACTCTGATCCTTGTTACAGACTATAACTCTAATCCTTGTTACAGATTATAACTGATCCTTGTTACAGATTATAACTCTGATCCTTGTTACAGATTATAACTGATCCTTGTTACAGATTATAACTCTGATCCTTGTTACAGATTATAACTCTGATCCTTGTTACAGATTATAACTCTGATCCTTGTTACAGACTATAACTCTGATCCTTGTTACAGACTTTGACTTCTTCAACCCTATCCATGTACTAATTAAGACTTCTTCAACCCTATCCATGTAGTCAAACCTGTTGAGGATCTTATCCCGATCTTATCCCGGTATTGGGATTCATTGTCATGTGACCATGGCGGGGAATTCAAAACTGCAAGAGTAATCATTTCAAAAAATCAAATAATCAACTATTTTCCTCCATTTGAAAGATATATCTCCTAAATCTAACCACGCTGTCCGATTTTCAGAGGCATTACGGAGAATGCATAAAGTTAGGTTATGTGAGGAGAGTACATTGACAATAGCTGCGTGTAATGTTTAGCCAATTCAAAGAAGGGCATCAACAGACAGAAAACTAGCTAGAATTATGCACTTACCTTTGACAATCTGCATCAGATGACACTCATAGGACATTATGTTATACAATACATGCATTTTTAGTTCCATCAAGTTCATATTTATATCCAAAAACAGCATTTACAGTCGCGGTGAAATTCAGAATTTTTTTCGGCTCGAATGCACCCAGTGAATCCAGCATTACAAATCACGGAATTACTATTCGAAAACATTGGTAAATTATAATATTGTCATTCAAAGAATAATATATTATCATCTCGTAATTGCTACCGAAGGGCCAGATCTCAAAATAACTTTACTGGGAAATCACATTTTGTATAAACTGGGTACTATGCTAACAACAATAAGCTATATGCTAAGCTAAGCTAAGCTATACCGTTAGCATTAGCATCATCTAATATCGATAATAACATTCTAAATATCCCCTTACCTTTGATTATCTCCATCAGAAGGCGCTGCCAGAGATCCCAGGTCCAGAACAAATGTGGTTTCTTTTGACAAAGTTCATAATTTATGTCCAAATAGTTAGCGTTCAGTAGGCTCCCACAAAATGAGGTGGGCAGTGTAAAGTCACGTCGAAAAACTAAAGAAAACCTAGTAAATAATCTATTTACGTTTGTTTAAACATGTCAAACGTTGTTTAGCACTAATCTTTTGTTCCATTTTTAACGTGAAACATCAGTAAACATCAGTAATATTTTCACACAACCTATCAAGTGTCTAGAATAAACGATAATGACAAAGGCACTCTTCTCAGATTCATGCGCAGGCGCAAAAAATGAAGTGATGACGTGTCAACTTGTAAGCTTTCTAATTCGGTCTGTATTCATCACAGATGCTTCCAACAACTTTCTAAAGATCGTTGACATCTAGTGGAAGCCGTAGGAGTTGCGAACTGAATCCTTTCTCACTGTGGTATCTTTAAAACAATGACACTAAATAGTACAGTCACAAAATTCTCTTTTTTTTAAATCTATTTTTCACAGGTTTTTGCCTGCAATATGAGTTTTGTTATACTTACAGACACCATTCAAACTGTTTTAGAAAATTCAGAGTGTTTTCTATCCGAATGTGTTAATAATATGCATATCCTAGCTTCTGAGTTGGTGTAGGAGGCAGTTAAAAATGCGCACATATTTTTTTCCAAAATTCTCAATACTGCCCCCTGGCCTCAACAGGTTTAAGACTTCTTCAACCCTATCCATGTAGTCATTAAGACTTCTTCAACCTTATCCATGTAGTCAATAAGACTTCTTCAACCCTATCCATGTAGTCAATAAGACTTCTTCAACTCTATCCATGTAGTCAATAAGACTTCTTCAACCCTATCCATGTAGTCAATAAGACTTCTTCAACCCTATCCATGTACTCATTAAGACTTCTTCAACCCTATCCATGTAGTCAATAAGACTTCTTCAACCCTATCCATGTACTCATTAAGACTTCTTCAACCCTATCCATGTAGTCATTAAGACTTCTTCAACCCTATCCATGTAGTCAATAAGACTTCTTCAACCCTATCCATGTAGTCAATAAGACTTCTTCAACCCTATCCATGTAGTCAATAAGACTTCTTCAACCCTATCCATGTAGTCATTAAGACTTCTTCAACCCTATCCATGTAGTCATTAAGACTTCTTCAACCCTATCCATGTAGTCATTAACTCTGATCCTTGTTACAGATTAGAACTCTGATCCTTGTTACAGATTATAACTCTGATCCTTGTTACAGATTATAACTCTGATCCTTGTTACAGATTATAACTCTGATCCTTGTTACAGATTATAACTCTGATCCTTGTTACAGACTATAACTCTGATCCTTGTTACAGATTATAATTCTGATCCTTGTTACAGATTATAACTCTGATCCTTGTTACAGATTATAATTCTGATCCTTGTTACAGATTATAACTGATCCTTGTTACAGATTATAACTGATCCTTGTTACAGATTATAACTCTGATCCTTGTTACAGATTATAACTCTGATCCTTGTTACAGACTATAACTCTGATCCTTGTTACAGATTATAACTCTGATCCTTGTTACAGACTAAAACTGAGCCCAGTTTCTCCTTGCCAGGTCATGTGGTCAGGATGAAATACCATATAAATCCAGATGTTACAGTTTATAACTCAACTGAACAGATTTCCAACAAGGTGTGAATATAACCAGTGAAGAACAAACACCATTGTAAATACAACCCATATTTATGCTTATTTATTTTCCCTTTTGTACTTTAACTATTTGTACATCGTTACAACACTGTATTTATACATAATATGACATTTGTAATGTCTTTATTCTTTTGCAACTTCTGTGAGTGTAATGTTTACTGTTCATTTTTATTGTTTATTTCACTTTTGCAGACCGAGACAGAGACAGAGGCAGAGACAGAGGCAGAGACAGAGGCAGAGACAGAGACAGAGGCAGAGACAGAGGCAGAGGCAGAGGCAGAGGCAGAGGCAGAGGCAGACAGACAGACAGACAGACAGACAGACAGACAGACAGACAGACAGACAGACAGACAGACAGACAGACAGACAGACAGACAGACAGAGAGAGAACGCTCTAATAACGGGGAAGTCCGGTGAAGAGAGGAGACAGTACTCTGCATTGGATGCTCTGGCACAGCTGCTGACAAACATTTCAGAGACATCAAGATGTAACGTGACAATTCCCAGGGCTCCAATAGGCTCTCAGAACCCGCGAAAAACCTGAAGGTTTACGAGGGAGCCTCAGGCTGAAACACATTATCACCTTTGGTAAGTGGCGGCTCAGAGGACCTTTGAATGAGGCGCGTGCACGATTCGCTCCTGAGGAGAAATTTTATTCGGCTGTTTAGGCTCAATGCATATTCCCGGTCGGAATATTATCACTTTTCTACGAGGTAAATGGCATAAAAATTGGTTTTAAACAGCGGTTGACATGCTTCGAAGTACGGTAATGGAATATTTAGACATTTTTTGTCACGCCAATGCGCCATGTGCGACACCGTGATGAAGCATTCTGATAGTGTCTAGAACTCACGAACAAAACGTCGCTGTTTGGATATAACGATGGATTATTTGGGACCAAACCAACATTTGTTATTGAAGTAGAAGTCCTGGCAGTGTATTCTGACGAAGAACAAGCAAGGTAAGAACATTTTTCTTATAGGAAATGTGATTTTGGTGGAGGCTGACCTGGGTGTGTGTCTAAATAGCTAGCCCTGTGATGCCGGGCTATGTACTTAGATTATTGCAAAATGTGCTTCATCCGAAAAGCTATTTTAAAATCGGACATATCGAGTGCATAGAGGAGTAATGTATCTATAATTCTTAAAATAATTGTTATGCTTTTTGTGAACGTTTATCGTGAGTAATTTAGCAAACTGTTAGTAAATTCCCCGGAAGTTTGCGGGGGTTATGCTTTTTCTGAACGTCACATGCTAATGTAAAAAGCTGTTTTTTGATATAAATATGAACTTGATTGAACAGACATGCATGTATTGTATAACACAATGTCCTAGGTGTGTCATCTGATGAAGATCATAAAAGGTTAGTGCTGCATTTAGCTGTGGTTTGGGTTTATGTGACATGATATGCTAGCTTGAAAAATGGGTGTCTGATTATTTCTGGCTGGGCACTCTGCTGACATAATCTAATGTTTTGCTTTCGTTGTAAAGCCTTTTTGAAATCGGACAGTGGGGTTAGATTAACGAGATTCTTGTCTTTAAATAGCTGTAAAATAGTCATATGTTTGAGAAATTGAAGTAATAGTATTTCTAACGATTCAAAAATTGCGCCACTGGATTTCAGTGGCTGTTACGTAGGTGGGACGAGTTCGTCCCACATGCGCCAGAGAGGTTAACACAACATTAGCATTTCAACGTCACTGAATGAGGAAGAAAGATACACAGATTCCAACAACCTGTTGGTTGACTCACGTGGAGAAACCAGACTGCAAATTGATATTCAACTGAATTAAGAGGAGAAATACGGCTATAACATCATGTCCAGTTAATGGCTTGGAACCAGGATTTTTTAAATGTAGTTTTATTCCAGATGTGGCCTCCGCTGGGAAGAAAAAGTTGTTCCTCAGAGTATATTATTAGTGTGAGTTATCAGCTGTATATTCCTCAGGCATAACTCAGAACTCACACAGAACTCAGAACTCAGACTGAACTCAGAACTCACACAGAACTCAGAACTCAGACTGAACTCAGAACTCACACAGAACTTAGACATAACTCAGAACTCACATAGAACTCAGACAGAACTCAGACTTAACTCAGAACTCACACAGAACTCCGAACTCAGACTGAACTCAGAACTCAAACCGAACTCAGAACTCAGACAGAACTTAGACATAACTCAGAACTCACACAGAACTCAGACAGAACTCAGACTTAACTCAGAACTCACACAGAACTCAGAACTCAGACTGAACTCAGAACTCAAACAGAACTCAGAACTCAGACAGAACTTAGACATAACTCAGAACTTAGACAGAATTCACTTAGAACTCAGACTGAACTTAGACATAACTCAGAACTTAGACAGAACTCAAAACTCAGACAGAACTCAGAACTCAGACAGAACTCAGAACTTAGACAGAACTCAAAACACACACAGAACTCAGAACTTAGACAGAACTCAGAACTCAGACAGAACTCAGAACTTAGACAGAACTCAAAACTCACACAGAACTCAGACAGAACTCAAAACTCAGACAGAACTCAGAACTCACACAGAACTCACACAGAACTCAGAACTCAGACAGAACTCAGAACTCAGACAGAACTCAAAACTCAGACAGAACTCAGAACTCACACAGAACTCACACAGAACTCAGACAGAACTCAAAACTCAGACAGAACTCAGAACTCACACAGAACTCACACAGAACTCAGAACTCAGACAGAACTCAGAACTCAGACAGAACTCAAAACTCAGACAGAACTCAGAACTCACACAAAACACAGAACTCAGACTGAACTCAGAACTCAGACAGAACTCAGAACTTAGACAGAACTCAAAACTCAGACTGAACTCAGAACTTAGACAGAACTCAGAACTCAGACTGAACTCAGAACTCAGACTGAATTCAGAACTCACTCAGAACTCAGACTGAACTCAGAACTGGCACAGAACTCAGACAGAACTCAGAACTCAGACTGAACTCAGAACTCACACAGAACTTAGACATAACTCAGAACTCACATAGAACTCAGACAGAACTCAGACTTAACTCAGAACTCACACAGAACTCAGAACTCAGACTGAACTCAGAACTCAAACCGAACTCAGAACTCAGACAGAACTTAGACATAACTCAGAACTCACACAGAACTCAGACAGAACTCAGACTTAACTCAGAACTCACACAGAACTCAGAACTCAGACTGAACTCAGAACTCAAACAGAACTCAGAACTCAGACAGAACTTAGACATAACTCAGAACTTAGACAGAATTCACTTAGAACTCAGACTGAACTTAGACATAACTCAGAACTTAGACAGAACTCAAAACTCAGAACTTAGACAGAACTCACACAGAACTCAGAACTCACACAAAACACAGAACTCAGACTGAACTCAGAACTCAGACAGAACTCAGAACTTAGACAGAACTCAAAACTCAGACTGAACTCAGAACTTAGACAGAACTCAGAACTCAGACTGAACTCAGAACTCAGACTGAATTCAGAACTCACTCAGAACTCAGACTGAACTCAGAACTGGCACAGAACTCAGACAGAATTCAGAACTCAGACAGAACTCAAATAGAACTCAGACAGAATTCAGAACTCAGACAGAACTCAAATAGAACTCAGACAGAATTCAGAACTCAGAATTCACTCAGAACTCATCCTGTCTGTCTGCTCTCTTTCCAAACTCGTTTTACTTTTCTCTTTCCTTTCTCTCTCATGTAGTTGCCAATTTTGTCATTAACAGCGGGCACTCCCTTTCAGCATTCCTCTCCTCTCTGGTTTAGGTTTTACAGTTCTAATCAAAGGTTTAACATCCAATCTTCACCTTGCTGTTATAGAGAGAGAGAGAAAGAGAGAGGGAGAGAGAGAGAGAAAGAGAGAGGTTAGAGAGAGAGAGAGAGAGAGAGAGAGAGGGAGAGAGAGAGAGTCTTAAACATTGTAACCTTGCTGTAATAGAAGGAGTGTTAACACCTGGCATCGATGGTTGTCAGTCACATTCAACCAACTGACAAGGTCATATGGTCTGCATCCCAAATGGCACCCTATTCTCTACATAGTGCACTACGTTTGACCTGGGCCCATAGGGGAAAAGTAGTGCACTATATAGGGAAAAGGTTTCAATTTGGGATGCAAACAAAAGCACTTTATGGTGAAAATGTAGCCAACAAAGTGAACCGTTTCAACTTTCTGTAATGCTTTGTTCTATAATGAATGAATGGGAACATTGTACCTCTGCAAGCAAACAACTCTCTGAGCATTTACCTGCTATTAAAGAAACTCTTATGACAATACGAGAATGTATTGCATAAATTTACATTGTAAAACTATTTGTTCAAAAAGGTACAGTTGAAGTCGCAACTTTACATACAATTAGATTGGAGTCATTAAAACTCATTTTTCAACCATTCCACAAATGTCTTGTTAACAAACTATAGTTTTGGCAAGTCGGTTAGGACATCTACTTTCTGCATGACACAAGTCACTTTTCCAACAGTTGTTTACAGACAGATTATTTCACTTAAAATTCACTGTATCACAATTCCAGTGGGTCAGAAGTTTACATACCCTAAGTTGACTGTGCCTTTAAACAGCTTGGAAAATTCCAGAAAATTATGTCATGGCTTTAGAAGCTTCTGGTAGACTAATAGTCATCATTTGAGTCAATTGAAGGAGTACCTGTGGATATACGTATTTCAAGGTCTACCTTCAAACTCCTCTTTGCTTGACATTACGGGAAAAGCAAAAGAAATCAGCCAAGAACCTCAGAAGAAAATTGTAGACCTCCACAAGTCTGGTTCATCCTTGGGAGCAATTTCCAAACGCCAGAATGTACCACGTTCATCTGTACAAACAATAGTTCGCAAGTATAAACACCATGGGACCACGCAGCCGTCATACCACTCAGGAAGGAGATGCGTTCTGTCTCCTAGAGGTGAACATACTTTGGTGCAAAAAGTGCAAATCAATCTCAGTACAACAGCAAAGAACCTTGTGACGATGCTGGAGGAAACAGGCACAAAAGTATCTATTTCCACAGTAAAACAAATCCTGTATCGACATAACCTGAAAGGCCGCTCAGCAAGGAAGAAGCCACTGCTCCAAAACCACCATAAAAAAGCCAGACTATGGTTTGCAACTGCACATGGGGACAAAGATCGTACTTTTTTGAGAAATGACCTCTGGTCTGATTAAACAAAAATAGAACTGTTTGGCCATAATGACCATTGTTATGTTTGGAGGAAAAAGGGGGAGGCTTGAAAGCCGAAGGACACCATCCCAACCGTGAAGCACGGGGGTGGCAGTATCATGTTGTGGGGGTGCTTTGCTGCAGGAGGGACTGGTGCACTTCACAAAATACTTGGCATCTTGAGGAAGGAAAATTATGTGGATATATTGAAGCAACATCTCAAGACATCAGTCAGGAAGTTAAAGCTTGGTCGCAAATGGGTCTTCCAAATGGACGATGACCCCAAGCATACTTCCAAAGTTGTGGCAAAATGGCTTCAGGAAAACAAGGTGAAGGTATTGGAGTGGCCATCACAATGCCCTGACCTCAATTCTATGGAAAATTTGTGGGCAGAACTGAAAAGTATGTGCGAGCAAGGAGGCCTACAAACCTGATTCAGTTACACCAGCTCTGTCAGGAGGAATGGGCCAAAATTCACCCAAATTATTGTCAGAAGTTTGTGAAAGGCTACCCGAAACGTTTGACCCGAGTTAAACAATTTAAAGGCAATGCTACCAAACACTAATTGAGTGTATGTGAACTTCTGACCCACTGGGAATGTGATGAAAGAAATAAAAGCTGAAATAAATCATTCTCTCTAATATTATTCTGACATTTCACATTCTTAAAATAAAGTGGTTATCCTAACTGGCCTTAGACAGGGATTTTTTACTAGGATTAAATGTCAGGAATTGTGAAAAACTGAGTTTAAATGAATTTGGCTAAGGTGTATGTGAACTTCCGACTTCAACTGTATATTGAGGTAGGGGAAAGTGGGGTAAGTTGAGCCGTTTATCACATTCAGCGTCACTGCGTCTCAGGAAATACGTTGTTCTAATGTTACTGTAGGTTCAGGACCTCATATTGGGGTGTCTATCAGCTTCAATCTTAAAATTATCAAAGCAAATCAAATTGTATTAGTCACATGCGCCGAATACAACAGGTGTCGACCTTACAGTGTAATGCTTACTTACAAGCCCTTAACCAACAGTGCAGTTTAAAAAAAATCCAGATAAGAATAATAAATAAAATAAAGAGCAGCAGTAAAATAACAATAGTAAGACTATATACAGGGGGTACCGGTACTGAGTCAATGTGGAGGCTATATACAGGGGGTACCGGTACTGAGTCAATGTGGAGGCTATATACAGGGGGTACCGGTACTGAGTCAATGTGGAGGCTATATACAGGGTGTTATGGTACAGAGTCAATGTGGAGGCTAATACAGGGGGGTACCGGTACTGAGTCAATGTGGAGGCTATATACAGGGGTTACCGGTACTGAGTCAATGTGGAGGCTATATACAGGGGGTACCGGTACAGAGTCAATGTGGAGACTATATACAGGCGGTACCGGTACAGAGCCAATGTGCGGGTGCACCGGCTAGTTGAGGTAATATGTACATGTAGGTAGAGTTATTAAAGTGACTATGCATAGATGATAACAACAGAGAGTAGCAGCGGTGTAAAAGGGGGGGGCAATGCAAATAGTCTGGGTAGCCATTTAATTAGGTGTTCCGGAGTCTTTTGGCTTGGTGGTAGAAGCTGTTTAAAAGCCTCTTGGAACTAGACTTTGGCGCTCCGGTACCGCTTGACGTGCGGTAGCTGAGAGAACAGTCTATGACTAGGGTGGATGGAGTCTTTGACAATTTTTAGGGCCTTCCTCTGACACCGCCTGGTATAGAGGTCCTGGATGGCAGGAAGCTTGGCCCTAGTGATGTACTGGCCATTTGCACTACCCTCTGTAGTGCCTTGCGGTCGGAGGTCGAGCAGTTGCCATACCAGGCAGTGATGTAACCAGTCAGGATGCTCTAGATGGTGCAGCTGTAGAACCTTTTGAGGATAAGAGGACCCATGCCAAATCTACACAAGTATCATGAAACAACACAATAAATTAACTTGACTTGGTGAGAATCTGTTTATTGGATTTAACTATCTTATCACTTTTTCCATGTGGTTTCTCCCTTCAAAGACTCCCTAAAATGGTTTCCTACAAACAAGGGTGGCTTAACTTACCCCTTTCAGCTCCACTTACCCCTCTCTCCACTATGTGTTGATACAGTCAATCCACATGGAGATAGCATAGGGTCTGAATATCAAATCAAATCAAATGTATTAATAAAGCCCTTCTTACATCAGCTGATATCTCAAAGTGCTGTACAGAAACCCAGCATAAAACCCCAAACAGCAAGCAATGCAGGTGTAGAAGCACGGTGGCTAGGAAAAACTCCCTAGAAAGGCCAGAACCTAGGAAGAAACCTAGAGAGGAACCCAGCTATGGGGGGTGGCCAGTCCTCTTCTGGCTATGCCGGGTAGAGATTATAACAGAACATGGCCAAGATTTTCAAATGTCCATAAATTACCAGCAGGGTCAAATAATAATAATCACAATGGTTGTGGAGGGTGCAACAGGTCAGCACCTCAGGAGTAAATGTCAGTTGGCTTTTCATAGCCGATCATTGAGAGTGTCTCTAACGCTCCTGCTGTCTCTAGAGAGTTGAAAACAGCAGGTCTGGGACAGGTAACACGTCGGTGAACAGGTCAGGGTTCCATAGCCGCAGGCAGAACAGTTGAAACTGGAGCAGCAGCACGGCCAGGTGGACTGGAGACAGCAAGGAGTCATCAGGCCAGGTAGTCCTGAGGCATGGTCCTAGGGCTCAGGTCCTCCGAGAGAGAGAAAGAAAGAAAGAATTAGAGAGAGCATACTTAAATTCACACAGGTCAGTCTGTTATATCTGGAGAAATACTCCAGATATAACAGACTGACCCTAGCCCCCCGACACATAAACTACTGAGACACTGTGGCCCCGGGAGACACTGTGGCCCCGTCTGACAATACCCCCGGACTGGGCCAAACAGGCAGGATGTAACCCCACCCACTTTGCCAAAGCACAGCCCCCACACCACTAGAGGGATATCTTCAACCAGCAACTTACCATCCTGAGACAAGGCCGAGTATAGCCCACAAAGATCTTCGCCACGGCACAACCCAAGGGGGGGCGCCAACCCAGACAGGAAGATCACGTCAGTGACTCAACCCACTCAAGTGACGCACCCCTCCTATGGATGGCATGGAAGAGCAACAGTAAGCCAGTGACTCAGCCCCTGTAATAGGGTTAGAGGCAGAGAATCCCATTCGAGAGAGGGGAACCGGCCAGGCAGAGACAGCAAGGGCGGTTCGTTGCTCCAGTGCCTTTCCGTTCACCTTCACACTCCTGGGCCAGACGACACTCAATCATAGGACCTACTGAAGAGATGAGTCTTCAATAAAGACATAAAAGTTGAGACTGAGTCTGCGTCTCTCACATGGGTAGGCAGACCATTCCATAAAAATTGAGCTCTATAGGAGAAAGCCCTGCCTCCAACTGTTTGCTTAGAAATTCTAGGGACAGTTAGGAGGCCTGCGTATTGTGACCGTAGCATACGTGTAGGTATGTACGGCAGGACCAAATCGGAAAGATAGGTAGAAGCAAGCCCATGTAATGCTTTGTAGGTTAGCAGTAAAACCTTGAAATCAGCCCTTGCCTTAACAGGAAGCCAGTGTAGAGAGGCGAGCACTGGAGTAATATGATCAAATGTTTGGGTTCTAGTCAAGTTTCTAGCAGCCGTGGTTAGCACTAACTGAAGTTTATTTAGTGCTTTATCCGGGTAGCCGGAAAGTAGAGCATTGCAGTAGTCTAACCTAGAAGTGACAAAAGAATGGATTAATTCTTCTGCATCATTTTTGGACAGAAAGTTTCAGATTTTGTTACGTAGATGGAAAAAAGCTGTCCTTGAAACAGTCTTGATATGTTTGTCAAAAGAGAGATCAGGGTCCAGAGTAACGCCCAGGTCCTTCACAGTTTTATTTGAGACAACTGTACAACCATCAAGATTAACCTGTCTGGGATAGGGGGCAGTACTTTCACGGCCGGATAGAAAACATACTATTCAAACATACATATTATTAGTAGATTTGGATAGAAAACACTAAAGTTTCTAAAACTGTTTGAATGGTGTCAGTGAGTATAACAGAACTCATATGGCAGGCAAAAACCTGAGAAGATCCCAAGCAGGAAGTGGCCTGTCTGACAATTTGTAGTCCTTCTGTTGCATCTCTATCGAAATTACAGTATATGTGCTGTTACCTGACACTTTCTAAGGCTTCCATTGGCTCTCTAAAGCCTTCAGAAACCGAATTGACTCGTCTCCTGTCTCTGGGCAGATAACAGCAGCAGAGTTTGTCAGTGGACTGCCTGGTGACAGAGAGACTGGAGATGCGCATTCACGAGACCTCGCCATTTTTTTCTTTCCCTCTTTGAATGAATACAACGTTGTCCGGTTGGAATATTATCGCTATTTTACGAGAAAAATAGCATAAAAGTTGATTTTAAACAGCGTTTGACATGCTTTTAAGTATGGTAAAGGAACATTTAGAAATTTCTTGTCACGAAATGCGCTCGCGCATTATCCTTTGGATAGTGACATGAACGCACGAACAAAACGGAGGTATTTGGATATAACTATGGATTATTTGGAACAAAAACAACATTTGTTTTTGAAGTAGAAGTCCTGGGAGTGCATTCTGATGAAGAACAGCAAAGGTAATCCAATTTTTCTAATAGTAATTCTGAGTTTAGTGAGCTCCAAAGTTGGCAGGTGTCTGAATAGCTAGCCTGTGATGGCTGAGCTATGTACTCAGAATATTGCAAAATGTGCTTTCGCCCAAAAGCTATTTTAAAATCTGATATAGCGATTGCATAAAGGAGTTCTGTATCTATAATTCTTAAAATAATTGTTATGTATTTTGTCCACGTTTATGATGAGTAATTTAGTAAATTCACCGGAAGTTTTCGGTGGGTATGCTAGTTCTGAACATCACATGCTAATGTAAAAAGCTGATTTTTGATATAAATATGACCTTGATTGAACAAAACATGCATGTATTGTAGAACATAATGTCCTAGGAGTGTCATCTGATGAAGATCATCAAAGGTTAGTGCTGCATTTAGCTGTGGTTTGGGTTTTTGTGACATATATGCTTTGAAAATGGCTGTGTGATTATTTTTGGCTGGGTACTCTCCTGACATAATCTAATGTTTTGCTTTCGCTGTAAAGCCTTTTTGAAATCGGACAATGTGGTTAGATTAACGAGAGTCTTATCTTTCAAATGGTGTAAAATAGTCATATGTTTGAGAAATTGAAGTTATAGCATTTTTAAGGTTTTTGTATGGAAGCCATAGAAAGTGCTACGTAACCCCACAGATACTGTAGTTTCGAGAGAGAATCAAAAGAAGAACTACAAATTCTCAGACAGGCCACTTCCTGATTGGAATTTTCTCAGGTATTTGCCTGCCATATGAGTTCTGTTATACTCACACACACCATTCAAACAGTTTTAGAAACTTCAGAGTGTTTTATATCCAAATCTACTAATAATATGCATATTCTCGTTTCTGGACAAGAGTAGTAACCAGTTTAAATTGGGTACGTTTTTTATCCGGCCGTGAAAATACTGCCCCCTAGCCCAGACAGGATAAGATCTAAACCAGGCCAGAACTTGTCCGTGTAGACCAATTTGGGTTTCCAATCTCTCCAAAAGAATGTGGTGATCAATAAAATCAAAAGCAGCACTAAAGTGTAGGAGCATGTGGACAGATGCAGAGCCTCGGTCTGACGCCATTAAAAGGTCATTTACCACCTTCACAAGTGCAGTCTCAGTGCTATGATGGGGTCTGAAATCAGACTGAAGCGTTTCGTACACATTGTTTGTCTTCAGGAAGGCGCAACAGCTTTTTTTTTTATTTGAGAGGAATGGGAGATTTGATATAGGCCGATAGTTTTTTATATTTTCTGGATCAAGGTTTGGCTTTTTCAAGAGAGGCTTTATTACTGCCACTTTTAGTGAGTTTGGTACACATCCGGTGGATAGAGAGCCGTTTATTATGTTCAACATAGGATGGCCAAGCACAGGAAGCAGCTCTTTCAGTAGTTTAGTTGGAATAGGGTCCAGTATGCAGCTCGAAGGTTTAGAGGCCATGATTATTTCATCATTGTGTCAAGAGATATAGTACTAAAACACTTGAGTGTCTCCCTTGATCCTAGGTCCTGGCAGAGTTGTGCAGACTCAGGACAACTGAGCTTTGGAGGAATACGCAGATTTAAAGAGGAGCCCGTAATTTGCTTTCTAATGATCATAATCTTTTCCTCAAATAAGTTAATGAATTTATCACTGCTGAAGTGAAAGCCATCCTCTCTTGGGGAATGTTGCTTTTTAGTTAGCTTTGTGAAAGTATCAAAAATTAATTTTAGATTGTTCTTATTTTCCTCAATTAAGTTGGAAAAATAGGATGATCGAGCAGCAGTGAGGGCTCTTCGATACTGCACGGTACTGTCTTTCCAAGCTAGTCTGAAGACTTGCAGTTTGGTGTGGCGCCATTTCTGTTCCAATTTTCTGGAAGCTTGCTTCAGAGCTCAGGTATTTTCTGTATACCATGGAGCTAGTTTCTTATGACAAATGTTTTTGGTTTTTAGGGGTGCGACTGCATCTAGGGTATTGCGCAAGGTTAAATTGAGTTCTTCAGTTAGGTGGTTAACTGATTTTTGTACTCTGACGTCCTTGGGTAGGCGGAGGGAGTCTGGAAGGGCATCTAGGAATCTTTGGGTTGTACCTGAGGTCATGTTACTAAGGACAGTCATTAATTTCCTGATAATTCATCCTGGAATGTCTGTGTTCCAAATGGCACCTTATTCCTTAGTGCCCTAACTCTGACCAGGACCTACAGTGAGGGAAAAAAGTATTTGATCCCCTGCTGGTTTTGTATGTTTGCCCACTTACAAAGAAATGATCAGTCTATAATTTTAATAGTAGGTTTATTTGAACAGTGAGAGACAGAATAACAACAAAAAAATCCTGAAAAACGCATGTCAAAAATGTTATAAAATTATTTGCATTTTAATGAGGGAAATAAGTATTTGACACCTCTGCAAAACATGACTTAGTACTTGGATGAAAAACCCTTGTTGGCAATCACAGAGGTCAGACGTTTCTTGTAGTTGGCCACCAGGTTTGCACACATCTTAGGAGGGATTTTGTCCCACTCCTCTTTGCAGATCTTCTCCAAGTCATTAAGGTTTCGAGGCTGACATTTGGCAACTCGAAACCTTCAGCTCCCTCCACAGATTTTCTATGGGATTAAGGTCTGGAGACTGGCTAGGCCACTCTAGGACCTTAATGTGCTTCGTCTTGAGCCACTCCTTTGTTGCCTTGGCCGTGTGTTTTGGGCCATTGTCATGCTGGAATACCCATCCACGACCCATTTTCAATGCCCTGGCTGAGGGAAGGAGGTTCTCACCCAAGATTTGACGATACATGGCCCCGTCCATCGTCCCTTTGATGCGGTGAAGTTGTCCTGTCCCCTTAGCAGAAAAACACCCCCAAAGCATAATGTTTCCACCTCCATGTTTGACGGTGGGGATGGTGTTCTTGGGGTCATAGGCAGCATTCCTCCTCCTCCAAACACGGCAAGTTGAGTTGATGCCAAAGAGCTCCATTTTGGTCTCATCTGACCACAACACTTTCACCCAGTTGTCCTCTGAATCATTCAGATGTTCATTGGCAAACTTCAGACGGGCATGTATATGTGCTTTCTTGAGCAGGGGGACCTTGCGGGCGCTGCAGGATTTCAGTCCTTCACGGTGTAGTGTGTTACCAATTGTTTTCTTGGTGACTATGGTCCCAGCTGCCTTGAGATCATTGACAAGATCATCCCATGTAGTTCTGGGCTGATTCCTCACCATTCTCATGATCATTGCAACTCCACGAGGTGAGATCTTGCATGGAGCCCCAGGCCGAGGGAGATTGACAGTTCTTTTGTGTTTCTTCCATTTGCGAATAATCACACCAAATGTTGTCACCTTCACACCAAGCTGCTTGGCGATGGTCTTGTAGCCCATTCCAGCCTTGTGTAGGTCTACAATCTTGTCCCTGACATCCTTGGAGAGCTCTTTGGTCTTGGCCATCATGGAGAGTTTGGAATCTGATTGATTGATTGCTTCTGTGGACAGGTGTCTTTTATACAGGTAACAAGCTGAGATTAGGAGCACTCCCTTTAAGAGTGTGCTCCTAATCTCAGCTCGTTACCTGTATAAAAGACACCTGGGAGCCAGAAATCTTTCTGATTGAGAGGGGGTCAAATACTTATTTCCCTCATTAAAATGCAAATCAATTTATAACATTTTTGACCTGTGTTTTTCTGGATTTTTTTGTTGTTATTCTGTCTCTCACTGTGCAAATAAACCTACCATTAAAATTATAGACTGATCATTTCTTTGTCAGTGGGCAAACGTACAAAATCAGCAGGGGATCAAATACTTTTTTCCCTCACTGTATAGGGCTCTGGTAAAATGTAGTGCACTGTATAGTGAATAGGTGCCCTACTTAGTGCCCTACTTCTGACCAGGACCTATAGAACTCTGGTAAAAAGTAGTGCACTATATAGTGAATAGGGTGTTATTTGGGACGTACACTCTGTCAACATTTCAAACTAGGATTTGAGACGAGGTAGAGGGAGGATGCACCACAGAGTAAATACAGTTGATTTGTTGGGCTCTCGCCAAAATGTAGATTTTAGTTTGGGGCTCGGTGAGAGTTGGGAATAGACAGGCCCTGGGCTATCAGAAAGTTTCTATTTAATTGGTTCAGAGAGTTTGTTTTTATATCTAACTCTGTGTAACTATTGTTTACAGAACGGCAGCTACTTCAGCACCATGGACAGCTCAGCCCCCCTCTCTCTCACTCTCTCGCTCTCTCCTAAAGAACAGCACCATGGACAGCTCAGCCCCCTCTCTCTCTCTCTCTCTCTCTCTCTCTCTCTCTCTCGCTCTCTCTCTCTCTCTCTCTCTCTCTCTCAAAGAACAGCACCATGGACAGCTCAGCCCCCTCTCTCTCTCTCTCTCTCTCTCTCTCTCTCTCTCTCTCGCTCTCTCTCTCTCTCTCTCTCTTAAAGAACAGCACCATGGACAGTTCAGCCCCCTCTCTCTCTCTCTTTCTTTCTCTCTCTCTCTCGCTCTCTCTCTCTCTCATAAAGAACAGCACCATGGACAGCTCAGCCCCCTCTCTCTCTCTCTCTCGCTCTCTCTCTCTCTCTCTCTCTCTCTCTCTCTCTCTCTCTTAAAGAACAGCACCATGGACAGCTCAGCCCCCTCTCTCTCTCTCTCTCTCTCTCTCTCTCTCGCTCTCTCTCTCTCTCTCTCTCTCTCTCTCTCTCTCTCTTAAAGAACAGCACCATGGACAGCTCAGCTCACTGTAGCCTCATTCTGGACAGGGACAATGTAAATTCTTCATACTTCATCATTTAAATGCTTGATGTGCAACCAAATGTTGTTGAAGGAATCTGTATCTCTTCACTACAAAGTAGCCTTGTCCGAGCCAGAACAGCCCACAGGGCAGGAATCTATTTCCTGTTTTTGAAGAGTGAGTCTACAGTGCATTTGGAAAGTAGTCAGACCCCTTCACATTTTTACACATTTTGTTATGTTACAGCCTTATTCAAAAATGTCTTAAACAGTTTTTCCCCCTCATCATTCTACACACAATACCCCATAATGACAAAATAAAAACTGCTATTTAGATATTTTTGCCAACAAAATAAATAATAATAACTGAAATATTACATTTACATAAGTATTCAGACCCTTTACTCAGTACTTTTGTTGAAGCACCTTTGGCAGCGATTACAGCATCGAGTCTTCTTGGGTATGACGCTACAAGCTTGGCACACCTGTATTTGGGGAGTTTCTCCCATTCTTCTCTGCAGATCCTCTCAAGCTCTGTCAGGTTGGATGGGAGCCTTCACTGCACAGCTATTTTCAGGTCTCTCCAGAGATGTTCGAACGAGTTCAAGGACATTCAGAGACTTGTCCCGAAGCCACTCCTGCATTGTCTTGGCTGTGTGCTTAGGGTCGTTGTCCTGTTGGAAGGTGAAACTTCGCACAAGTCTGAGGTCCTGAGTGCTCTGGAGCAGGTTTTCATCAAGGATCTCTCGGTATTTTACTCCGTTCATCCTTCCCTTGATCCTGACTAGTCTCCCAGTCCCTGCTGCTGAAAAATGTCCCCACAGCATGCTTCTGCCACCTCCATGCTTCACCGAAGGGATGGCATTGGTCAGGTGATGAGTGGTGCCTGGCTGAGTGATGTTTGGCATTTAGACCAAAGAATTCAATCTTGGTTTCATCAGACCAAAGAATCTTGTTTTATCATGGTATGAAAGTCCTTTAGGTGCTTTTGGCAAACTCCAAGCGGGCTGTCATGTGCCTTTTACTGAGGAGTGGCTTCCATCTGGCCACTCTACCATAAAGGCCTGATTGGTGGAGTAGAGCATAGATGGTTATCCTTCTGGAAGGTTCTCCCATTTCCACAGAGGAACTCTTGAGCTCTGTCAAGACCCTTCTCCCCCGATTGCTCAGTTTGGTCTCGCGACCAGCTCTAAGAGTCTTGGTGGTTCAAAACTTCTTCAATTTAAGAATGATGGAGGCCACTGTGTTCTTGGGGACCTTCCATGTTGCAGAATTGTTTTGGTACCCTTCCCCAGATCTGTGCCTCGAAACAATCCTGTCTCGGAGCTCTATGGACAATTGCTTCGACCTCATGGCTTGGTTTTTGCTCTGACATGCACTGTCAACTGTGGGACCTTATGTGTGACCAGTGTGTATCTTTTCAAATTATGTCCAATCAGTGCATTTACTACAGGTGGACTCCAATCAAGTTGTAGAAACATCTCAAGGATGATCAATATAAACAGGATGCACCTGAGCTCAGTGTCGAGTGTCATAGCAAAGGGTCTGAATATTTATGTAAATAAGGTATTTCTGTTTTTAATTTTGAATACATTTTCAAAAAGGTATAAAAACCTTTTTTAGATTTTTTATTATGGGTTATTGTGTGTAGATAGATGAGGGAAAACATGTATTTAGTCAATTTTAGAATAAGGCGGTAACATAACAAAATGTGGACAAAGTCAACAGGTCTGAATACTTTCCGAATGCACTGTATTTCCTGTTTCTGTAGTGTGAGACAGCTTGATGTTCCAGTACACCCCCTGGACATGACGCTAGTCTATCACAGGGCCTTCACTACAAACCCTAGAACCAAACCCAAGGCCAGTGACGACAGATAAACATCTTCAGGAACAGAGATCATTGAAGCCTAAACGTTTGGAGGGATAATTATGCTATTCCAACCCAAGAATAAACATTTCACTATTTAAAAACAAAAGAAAATCATAAAGAATATAGAAATACCTTATAGCCAGTGTCATAAAACAACCATATTTCCCTTTAGATTTGGCAAAAAAACCCTCCAAACCCTCCAAACAGAAATGGGATAAAAACATTACATTCAAAATGTGATCAATAATTTAACATAGCAGTGGGCGATCCCAGTCAACACTACATTACATTAGTTATATTAACATGAAAGAGGAATACACAGTGGGTGATCCCCAGTTAACACTACATTACATTATTTATATTAACATGAAAGAGTAATAAATAAAACAAACTGTGCATGTCTGGCTTACCATCACAGTCAGTTATTGGACTCAACATGTCAGCCGGCACCAGTTAAAGGAAGACATTGCCAAGCTATTTGGTTGCCCTGAATTCATGTGTTGTAGAGTAGGGCTTGTCTGAGCAGTAAACTGAGATTGCTTTGTGTCTGTCCCCAGGCTAGTGTACCAGTAACATCAAAACACAACAAATACCGTAAATATAGCTGCTCCCTGAACTCCTTCTGAGGGAGAAAAAACCTGTATGGAGAACAACCAGGAAGAAAACAGAAGAAACTCTCTCACACACACACACACACACGCACGCACGCAAGCGCGCACACACACACACACATACACACGCACACACATACACACACACACGCGGAGACGCGCACGCGCACACGGACACACACACACACACACACACACACACACACACACAGACACACACACAGACACACACACACACACACACACACACACACACACACACACACACACACAGACACACACACAGACACACACACACACACACACACACACACACACACACAGACACACACACAGACACACACACACACACACACACACACACACACACACAGACACACACACAGACACACACACACACACACACACACACACACACACGCGCACACACACACACACACACACACACACACACACAACACACAACACACACACACAACACACACACACAGACACACACACACAGACACACACACACAGACACACACCACACACACACACACACACACACACACACAGACACACACACACAGACACACACACACACACACACACACACACACACACACACAGACACACACACACACACACACACACACACCAGACAACACACACACACACACACACACACACACACACACACACACACACGACAACATAGACTAGTCAGCCCGTTAGGTCTCTGTGAGGTATTTTATTCATTCATTAATCCAACAGACACTATCAAAGCTGCCTAAACTCTTTTTATTAAAGGCTTCAAAAATGGTTCTTCAGCTGTCCCCATTGGAGAACCATTTTTGGTTCCAGGTAGAACCCTTTTTGGTTCCAGATAGAACACTTTTTGGTTCCAGGTAAAACCCTCTGTGGAATGGGTTCGACCTGGAACCAAAAAGGGATCTTCAAAGGGTTCTCCTCTCTCTCTCTGTCTCTGCCTCATTGTCTCTGTCTCTGTCTCTGTCTCACTGTCTCTGTCTCTGTCTCTGTCTCACTGTCTCTGTCTCACTGTCTCTGTCTCTGTCTCACTGTCTCTGTCTCTGTCTCTGTCTCACTGTCTCTGTCTCACTGTCTCTGTCTCTGTCTCACTGTCTCTGTCTCTGTCTCTGTCTCACTGTCTCTGTCTCACTGTCTCTGTCTCTGTCTCACTGTCTCTGTCTCTGTCTCTGTCTCACTGTCTCTGTCTCTGTCTCTGTCTCTGTCTCACTGTCTCTGTCTCTGTCTCTGTCTCTGTCTCTCTCTGTCTATGTCTATGCCTCTCTCTCCCTCTCTGTCTATGCCTCTCTCTCTTTGTTTCTGCCTCTGTCACTGTCTCTGTCTCTCTCTCTCTGTATATATATATAAACACACCAACTCAGGCAACACTGGAGGATTTGTACAGGGTTTAGCTAGCAGAGCTCTGCAGCTCGTAATACAGTACCGTCACACATTCTACTGTGACTGCTGGGAGCACCACACCTGCTTCCTCATTTCTGATCTCCACAGCATGCTAATGTTACTCGAGCATCTTGAGTCACCCTAATCCATTTATACTGCTCTACTGTTGAGCCAAAAAATATATATTTTCATTTGTTTAACACTTTTTTGGTCACTACATGATTCCATATGTATTATTTCATAGTTTTGAGGTCTTATTATTCTACAATGTAGAAAATAGTCAAAATAAAGAAAAATCCGAACTATTGACTGGTACTGTATAAATAGGGAATATTGTGCCATTTGGGACATAAACTGTTTCAGATTCACGGAAGCTCTGTTGTTGAAATGTCTCCCTCTGTCCCCTCTGTTGTTGAAATGTCTCCCTCTGTCCCCTCTGTTGTTGAAATGTCTCCCTCTGTCCCCTCTGTTGTTGAAATGTCTCCCTCTGTCCCCTCTGTTGTTGAAATATCTCCCTCTGTCCCCTCTGTTGTTGAAATGTCTCCCTCTGTCCCCTCTGTTGTTGAAATGTCTCCCTCTGTCCCCTCTGTTGTTGAAATGTCTCCCTCTGTCCCCTCTGTTGTTGAAATGTCTCCCTCTGTCTCCTCTGTTGTTGAAATGTCTCCCTCTGTCCCCTCTGTTGTTGAAATGTCTCCCTCTGTCCCCTCTGTTGTTGAAATGTCTCCCTCTGTCCCCTCTGTAAGAAGGCTAATGAAAGCCTGCATGCTACAAAAGGACATTTCTCTTTGTGAAAACACAAGTCACTGTACCAATGTAACTGCTCTCTTTAGTTGTGGTTTGCCAATATGCCACAATGCTACATCAGTTATCCATCCTGTATGTCCTTCCCTCTGTCTGTTTGTCTGTATGTGGGTCCGTCTCTCTAACCCAGTGAGGTGAGGTTGGCTGGTATAGCCTGGCCCAGGGCCTGTATTTAACAGCAGATTAAGGTGGAGGCCTGTATATAACAGCAGATAAAAGGTGGAGGAGGCCTGTATATAACAGCAGATAAAAGGTGGAGGAGGCCTGTATATACAGCAGATTAAGGTGGAGGCCTGTATATAACAGCAGATTAAGGTGGAGGAGGCAATATTATAACAGCATATGAAAGGTGGAGGAGGCCTGTATATACAGCAGATGAAAGGTGGAGGAGGCCTGTATATAACAGCAGATGAAAGGTGGAGGAGGCCTGTATTTAACATCAGATGAAAGGTGGAGGAGGCCTGTATATAACAGCAGACGAAAGGTGGTGGAGGCCTGTATTTAACAGCAGATGAAAGGTGGAGGAGGCCTGTATTTAACATCAGATGAAAGGTGGAGGAGGCCTGTATATACAGCAGATGAAAGGTGGAGGAGGCCTGTATATAACAGCAGATGAAAGGTGGTGGAGGCCTGTATTTAACAGCAGATGAAAGGTGGAGGAGGCCTGTATTTAACATCAGATGAAAGGTGGAGGAGGCCTGTATATACAGCAGATGAAAGGTGGAGGAGGCCTGTATATAACAGCAGATGAAAGGTGGAGGAGGCCTGTATTTAACATCAGATGAAAGGTGGAGGAGGCCTGTATATAACAGCAGACGAAAGGTGGTGGAGGCCTGTATTTAACAGCAGATGAAAGGTGGAGGAGGCCTGTATTTAACAGCAGATGAAAGGTGGAGGAGGCCTGTATATAACAGCAGATTAAGGTGGAGGCCTGTATTTAACAGCAGATGAAAGGTGGAGGCCTGTATATAACAGCAGATGAAAGGTGGAGGAGGCCTGTATTTAACATCAGATGAAAGGTGGAGGCCTGTATATAACAGCAGACGAAAGGTGGTTGCAGCTAAATTAGAAGAACTTGCATTTCCATATCTAGTTAACCAGAGCTCAGGTGACTGACTGGCTGCTGCCCCAAGGAAGAGAGGAGGAGGAGAGAAGGGGGAGGAGAGACGGGGGGAGAAGGGCAGGGGGGAGCAGAGGAGAGGAGGGAAGAGAGGAGAGGAAGGTGGAACGAAAGGGGGATGAAGGATGTAAATCAAACCTGACGTGCCATGATGCTGGGAAAACGCTGCGAGAACACTAGGGCGCGGTAACCTTGGCGATAAAAGACTGCACCGCCCGCCACTGTACCAATAAAAGGGGGTTTGAATCATTTAAGGGACTGTAGCCAGAGTGTCTGAGCCCAGGCTAGATAACCTCTTTCATATGACAGGATGACTGGCCATCCGCCCCAAGAGAACGTCTCTTATACATCTTGTAATAATTACTAGGAACAATGTGAATAATCAGTAAAAAGCTGGTGTATATTTGATGAGCTCTGAGTGGCCAGAGACAAGCCCTCCAGAGGAACACACTATCATCCTGGAAGTTAATTGAATAAGTCTTTGTTGATGCATCTCATTAATATTAAGGCTAATATTATTAAATCTTATTAAATGGAGAGAGAAGCCGTCATGTTTTAATAACAACACTAGACAAGCTCAGTCTGAATGCTGTTAGAATCACTAACACATCGTCACTAATGTTCTAACTGACTAATTAACTATATCAGCACATGCCAAGATATGAAACGACTTTACAGTTAGATTAAGTTAGATTCATCCTTGTTAATCTAACTGCACTGTCCAGTTTACAGTAGCTATTACAGTGAACAAATACCATGCTATTGTTTGAGGAGAGTGCACAATTATGAACATGAAAAGTTATTAATGTAGTCTCCTCTCCTGTAGCTTGTAGTTGTTAAACAATGTTAATGTAGTCTCCTCTCCTGTAGCTGTTAAACAATGTTAATGTAGTCTCCTCTCCTCTCCTGTAGCTTGTAGTTGTTAAACAATGTTAATGTAGTCTCCTCTCCTGTAGCTGTTAAACAATGTTAATGTAGTCTCCTCTCCTCTCCTGTAGTTGTTAAACAATGTTAATGTAGTCTCCTCTCCTCTCCTGTAGCTGTTAAACAATGTTAATGTAGTCTCCTCTCCTCTCCTGTAGCTGTTAAACAATGTTAATGTAGTCTCCTCTCCTCTCCTGTAGCTGTTAAACAATGTTAATGTAGTCTCCTCTCCTCTCCTGTAGCTGTTAAACAATGTTAATGTAGTCTCCTCTCCTCTCCTGTAGCTTGTAGCTGTTAAACAATGTTAATGTAGTCTCCTCTCCTCTCCTGTAGCTTGTAGCTGTTAAACAATGTTAATGTAGTCTCCTCTCCTCTCCTCTCCTGTAGTTGTTAAACAATGTTAATGTAGTCTCCTCTCCTGCAGCTTGTAGCTGTTAAACAATGTTAATGTAGTCTCCTCTCCTCTCCTGTAGCTTGTAGCTGTTAAACAATGTTAATGTAGTCTCCTCTCCTGTAGCTTGTAGCTGTTAAACAATGTTAATGTAGTCTCCTCTCCTGTAGCTTGTAGCTGTTAAACAATGTTAATGTAGTCTCCTCTCCTCTCCTGTAGCTTGTAGTTGTTAAACAATGTTAATGTAGTCTCCTCTCCTGTAGCTTGTAGTTGTTAAACAATGTTAATGTAGTCTCCTCTCCTGTAGCTTGTAGTTGTTAAACAATGTTAATGTAGTCTCCTCTCCTGTAGCTTGTAGCTGTTAAACAATGTTAATGTAGTCTCCTCTCCTCTCCTGTAGCTTGTAGCTGTTAAACAATGTTAATGTATGCTTTATGTTCTGTCAGATTTTCTGGTGTCTGGGCTGAAGACAAAAAGATCTGAACTTTAAGTTTGTAGGTTAATTTAGTTCCTTCCAAAGTGGAGAGCCCTTGGACTGTTTAACATTAATTGTTAAGTAGCTATTTTTGAAGAAGCCAATAGGGTGTGTGAGGTGTAATAAATCTTACAGCCAGGATCCCCCGAGTCATGCTGGGGTTTCTAAACACACTAAAACATGTGCATACGAGCGTGCGCAAGCATACGCACACACACACACACATTATTAAAACAGCAGCGGAAACACTGTGTGTGGGGACTATGGCTAAGAGGGAGAGAGAAATACGAGGCATGCCCTTCACCTAAATTAAACTTGAGGCCATGGGCCAAATACAATTTAGGATTCTGTCAAATTTAACAAACAGGGAAACGTGGCGGCAGAGGTTCAATCCAAATACATCAACATAGAACTATAACACTGATTAACATAGAACTATAGCACTGAACATTAACATAGAACTATAACACTGATTAACTTAGAACTATAACACAGATTAACATAGAACTATAACACTGATTAACATAGAACTATAACACTGATTAACATAGAACTATAACACTGATTAACATAGAACTATAACACTGATTAACATAGAACTATAACACTGATTAACATAGAACTATAACACTGATTAACATAGAACTATAACACTGATTAACATAGAACTATAACACTGATTAACATAGAACTATAACACAGAACATTAACATAGAACTATAACACTGATTAACATAGAACTATAACACTGATTAACATAGAACTATAACACTGATTAACATAGAACTATAACACTGATTAACATAGAACTATAACACTGATTAACATAGAACTATAACACTGATTAACATAGAACTATAACACTGATTAACATAGAACTATAACACTGATTAACATAGAACTATAACACTGATTAAAATAGAACTACTATAACACTGATTAACATAGAACTATAACACTGATTAACATAGAACTATAACACTGATTAACATAGAACTATAACACTGATTAAATAGAACTATAACACTGATTAACATAGAACTATAACACTGATTAAAATAGAACTATAACACTGATTAAAATAGAACTATAACACTGATTAAAATAGAACTATAACACTGATTAACATAGAACTATAACACTGATTAACATAGAACTATAACACTGATTAACATAGAACTATAACACTGATTAACATAGAACTATAACACTGATTAACATAGAACTATAACACTGATTAAAATAGAACTATAACACTGATTAACATAGAACTATAACACATGAATTAACATAGAACTATAACACTGATTAACATAGAACTATAACACTGATTAACATAGAACTATAACACTGATTAACATAGAACTATAACACTGATTAACATAGAACTATAACACTGATTAACATAGAACTATAACACTGATTAACATAGAACTATAACACTGATTAACATAGAACTATAACACTGAACATTAACATAGAACTATAACACTGATTAACATAGAACTATAACACTGATTAACATAGAACTATAACACTGATTAACATAGAACTATAACACTGAACATTAACATAGAACTATAACACTGATTAACATAGAACTATAACACTGAACATTAACATAGAACTATAACACTGAACATTAACATAGAACTATAACACTGATTAACATAGAACTATAACACTGATTAACATAGAACTATAACACTGATTAACATAGAACTATAACACAGAACATTAACATAGAACTATAACACTGATTAACATAGAACTATAACACAGAACATTAACATAGAACTATAACACTGATTAACATAGAACTATAACACAGAACATTAACATAGAACTATAACACTGATTAACTTAGAACTATAGCACTGAGCATTACATTAACATAGAACTATAACACTGATCAACATAGAACTATAACACTGATTAACATAGAACTATAACACAGAACATTAACATAGAACTATAACACTGATTAACATAGAACTATAACACTGAACATTACATCAACATAGAACTATAACACTGATCAACATAGAACTATAACACTGATTAACATAGAACTATAACACAGAACATTAACATAGAACTATAACACTGATTAACATAGAACTATAACACTGAACATTATCATAGAACTATAACACTGAACATTACATTAACATAGAACTATAACACTGAACATTAACATAGAACTATAACACTGAACATTACATTAACATAGAACTATAACACTGATTAACATAGAACTATAACACAGAACATTAACATAGAACTATAACACTGATTAACATAGAACTATAACACAGAACATTAACATAGAACTATAACACTGAACATTACATTAACATAGAACTATAACACTGAACATTAACATAGAACTATAACACTGAACATTACATTCACATAGAACTATAACACTGAACATTACATTATCATAGAACTATAAGACTGAACTTTACATTCACATCGAACTATAACACTGAACATTAACATACAACTATAACACTGAACATTACATTATCATAGAACTATAACACTGAACATGAACATACAACTATAACACTGAACATTACATTATCATAGAACTATAACACTGAACATTAACATAGAACTATAACACTGAACATTACATTCACATAGAACATTAACATAGAACTATAAAACTGAACATTAACATAGAACTATAACACTGAACATTAACATAGAACTATAACACTGAACATTACATTATCATAGAACTATAACACTGAACATTAACATAGAACTATAACACTAAACATTAACATAGAACTATAACACTGAACAATACATTATCATAGAACTATAACACTGAACATTATCATAGAACTATAACACTGAACATTAACATAGAACTATAACACTGAACATTAACGTAGAACTATAACACTGAACATTAACATAGAACTATAACACTGAACATTAACATAGAACTATAACACTGAACATTACATTATCATAGAACTATAACACTGAACATTAACATACAACTATAACACTGAACATTACATTATCATAGAACTATAACACTGAACATTAACATAGAACTATAACACTGAACATTAACATAGAACTATAAGACTAAACATTAACATAGAACTATAAGACTAAACATTAACATAGAACTATAACACTGAACATTACATTAACATAGAACTATAACACTGAACATTATCATAGAACTATAACACTGAACATTAACATAGAACTATAACACTGAACATTAACGTAGAACTATAACACTGAACATTAACATAGAACTATAACACTGAACATTAACATAGAACTATAACACTGAACATTACATTATCATAGAACTATAACACTGAACATTAACATACAACTATAACACTGAACATTACATTATCATAGAACTATAACACTGAACATTAACATAGAACTATAACACTGAACATTAACATAGAACTATAACACTGAACATTAACATAGAACTATAAGACTGAACATTAACATAGAACTATAACACTGAACATTAACATAGAACTATAACACTGAACATTAACATAGAACTATAAGACTAAACATTAACATAGAACTATAAGACTAAACATTAACATAGAACTATAACACTGAACATTAACATAGAACTATAACACTGAACATTAACATAGAACTATAAGACTAAACATTAACATAGAACTATAACACTGAACATTACAGTGGCAAGAAAAGTATGTGAACTCTTTGGAATTACCTGGATTTCTGCAGTAATTGGTCATATATCTTGATCTGATCTTCATCTAACTCACAACAATAGACAAACACAGTCTGCTTAAACACACTAACAACTATTCTTTTTCATGTCTTTATTGAACACACAGTGGAACCATTCACAGTGCAGAGTGGAAAAAGTATGTGAACCCTTAGATTTAATAACTGGCTGCAATCACCACAACCAAACTTTTTCTGTAGTTGCGGATCAGACCTGCACAACGGTCAGGAGGAATTTTGGACCATTCCTCTTTACAAAACTGTTTCAGTTCCACAATATTCTTGGGATGTCTGGTGTGAACCTATCTCTTGAGGTCATGCCACAGCATCTAAATCAGGATGAGTTCAGGACTCTGACTGGGCCACTCCAGAAGGAGTATTTTCTTCTGTATAAGCCATTTTGTTGTTGATTTACTTCTGTGTTTTGGGTCGTTGTCCTGTTGCATCACCCAACTTCTGTTGAACCTCAATTGGCGGCCAGATAGTCTTACATTCTCCTGCAAAATGTCTTGATAAACATGGGAATTCATTTGTCCGTCGATGATAGCAAGCTGTCCAGGCCCTGAGGCAGCAAAGCAGCCCCAAACCATGATGCTCCCTCCACCATAGTTTATAGTTGGGATGAGGATTTGATGTTGATGTCCTGTGCCTTTTTTGTCTCCACACATAGCGTTGTGTGTTCCTTCCAAACAACTCAACTGTCACGTCCTGACCCTAGTAAGATGTCATTTTCTATAGTAGAGTAGGTCAGGGCGTGACAGGGGGTGTTTTGTGTTTTTCTATGTTTTCTATTTCTATGTTTAAGTTCTAGTTTTTTATTTCTATGTTGGGGCGGTTTGGGTTGATCTCCAATTGGAGGCAGCTGGTCCTCGTTACCTCTAATTGGAGATCATATTTAAGTTGGGATTTTTCTATGGTGTTTTGTGGGTAGTTGTTTTCCGTTTTGTGGTTGTTGCCTGATGGAACGGTTTGCTGTCGTTTTTGTTCCTTTGTAAAGTGTTTCATTTTTTCATTAAATAATAATCATGAGCACTCAACACGCCGCACCTTGGTCCCCTCTATACGACTGCCGTTACATCAACTGTAGTTTCATCTGTCCACAGAATATTCTGCCAGTAGTGCTGTGGAACATCCAGGTGCACTTTTGTGAACTTCAAACATGCAGCAATGTTTTTATTGGACAGCAGTGGTGTCCTCCCATGAACACCATTCTTGTTTAGTGTTTTACATATCGTAGACTCGTCAACAGAGATGTTATCATTTTCCAGCGATTTCATTAAGTCTTTAGCTGACACTCCCTGATTCTTCTTATCCTCATTGAGCATTCTGCGCTGTGCTCTTGCAGTCATCTTTGCAGGAAGGTCACTCCTAGGGAGAGTAGCAACAGTGCTGAACTTTCTCCATTTATGGACAATTTGTCTTACCATGGACTGATGAACATCAAGGCTTTTAGAGATACTTTTGTAACCCTTTCCGGCTTTATGCAAGTCAACAATTCTAAATGTTAGGTCTTCTGAAATCTCTTTTGTTTGAGGCATGGTTCACATCAGGAAATGCTTCTTCTGAATAGCAAACTCAAATTCTGTGAGTGTTTTTTATAGGGCAGGCCAGCTCTAACTGTCACGACTGCCGCCTCTCCTTGTTCGGGCGGCGTTCGGCGGTTGATGTCACCGGTCTTCTAGCCATCACCGATCCACCTTTCATTTTCCATTTGTTTTGTCTTGTTTTCCCACACACCTGCTTTACATTCCCTCATTATTTGACGTGTATATAACCCTCTGTTCCCCCAATGTCTGTGTGTGGAATTGTTTGTTGTAAGTGTTTTGTGCATTGCTGACTGGTTGGCTACGGGTTGTTTCAACCTGTATTTTGCTGTTCTAGGTGCCGTTTGTTTTTGCATTATTAAAGTGCTCTGGGTGTTACCCATTTCTGCTCTCCTGCGCCTGACTTCCCTGCAGCCAGTTATGCACCGCTTACACTAACCAACATCTCCAATCTTGTCTCATTGATTGGATTCTAGGTCAGCTGACTCCTGACTCCAATTAGCTTTTGGAGAAGTCATTAGACTAGGGGATCACATTGTTTTTTCCAACCTACACTGTGAATGTTTAAAATATGTATTCAATATAGACAAGAAAAATACAAGTATTGGTGTGTTTTTAGTTTAAGCACACTGTGTTTCTCTACTGTTGCGACTTCGATGAAGATCATATCACATTTTTTGACCAATTTATACAGAAATCCAGGTAATTCCAAAGGGTTCACATACTTTTTCTTGCCAGTGTACATTAACATAGAACTATAACACTGAACATTAACATAGAACTATAACACTGAGCATTACATTATCATAGAACTATAACACTGAACATTACATTCACATAGAACTATAACACTGAACATTACATTAACATAGAACATTAACATAGAACTATAACACTGAACATTAACATAGAACTATAACACTGAACATTACATTCACATAGAACTATAACACTAAACATTACATTCACATAGAACTATAACACTGAACATTAACATAGAACTATAACACTGAACATTAACATAGAACTATAACACTGAACATTAACATAGAACTATAACACTGAACATTAACATATAACTATAACACTGAACATTATATTATCATAGAACTATAACACTGAACATTACATTAGCATAGAACTATAACACTGAACATTACATTAACATAGAACATTCACATAGAACTATAACACTGAACATTAACATATAACTATAACACTGAACATTATATTATCATAGAACTATAACACTGAACATTACATTAGCATAGAACTATAACACTGAACATTACATTAACATAGAACATTCACATAGAACTATAACACTGAACATTACATTCACATAGAACTATAACACTGAACATTACATTCACATAGAACTATAACACTGAACATTACATTAACATAGAACTTTAACACTGAACATTAACATAGAACTATAAAACTGAACATTAACATAGAACTATAACACTGAACATTAACATAGAACTATAACACTGAACATTAACATAGAACTATAAAACTGAACATTAACATAGAACTATAACACTGAACATTAACATAGAACTATAACACTGAACATTAACATAGAACTATAACACTGAACATTAACATAGAACTATAACACGAAACATCACATTAACATAGAACTATAAAACTGAACATTACATTCACATAGAACTATAACACTGAACATTAACATAGAACTATAACACTAAACATTACATCATCATAGAACTATAACACTGAACATTAACATAGAACTATAACACTGAACATTCACACAGAACTATAACACTGAACATTAACATAGAACTATAACACTGAACATTACATTATTATAGAACTATAACACTGAACATTACATCATCACAGAACTATAACACTGAACATTAACATAGAACTATAACACTGAACATTAACATAGAACTATAAAACTGAACATTACATTATCATAGAACTATAACACTGAGCCTTACATTATCATAGAACTATAACACTGAACATTACATTCACATCGAACTAATTTAGCTAGACCCAAACTGTTAAAGACCTATTTCCATCCTGCCCTGCCTATCCAAAGTCTTCGAAAGCCAAGTTAATAAACAGATCACTGCCCATTTCGAATCCCACCGTACCTTCTCCGCTGTGCAATCCGGTTTCCGAGCCGGTCACGGGTGCACCTCAGCCACGCTCAAGGTACTAAATGACATCATAACCGCCATCGATAAAAGACAGTACTGTGCAGCTATCTTCATCGACCTGGCCAAGGCTTTCGACTCTGTCAATCACTGTATTCTTATCGGCAGACTCAATAGCCTTGGTTTTTCTAACGACTGTGTCAAATCGGAGGGCATGTTGTCCGGACCTCTGGCAGTCTCTATGGGGGTACCACAGGGTTCAATCCTCGGGCCGACTCTTTTCTCTGTATTTATCAATGATGTCGCTCTTGCTGCGGGCGATTCCCTGATCCACCTCTACGCAGACGACACCATTCTGTATACTTCTGGCCCTTCCTTTGATACTGTGCTAACTAACTTCCAAACAAGCTTCAATGCCATACAACACTCCCTCTGTGGCCTCCAACTGCTCTTAAACACTAGTAAAACCAAATGCATGCTTTTCAACCGTTCGCTGCCCGCACCCGCCCACCCGACTAGCATCACCACCCTGGACGGTTCCGACCTAGAATATGTGGACCACTACAAATACCTAGGTGTCTGGCTAGACTGTAAACTCTCCTTCCAGACTCATATTAATCACCACCCACCACTGCGACCTGTATGCTCTAGTCAGCTGGCCCTCGCTACATATTCGTCGCCGACCCAGTGGCTCCAGGTCATCTATAAGACTATGCTTGGTAAAGCTCCACCTTATCTCAGTTCACTGGTCGCGATAACAACACTCACCCGTAGCACACGTTCCAGCAGGTATATCTCACTGATCATCCCCAAAGCCAACACCCCATTTGGCCGCCTTTCCTTCCAGTTCTCTGCTGCCAGTGACTGGAACGAATTGCAAAAATCGCTGAAGTTGGAGACTTTTATTTCCCTCATCAACTTTAAACATCAGCTATCTGAGCAGCTAACCGATCGCTGCAGCTGTACGTAGTCCATCTGTACATTGCCCACCCTATCTACCTACCTCATCCCCTTACTGTTTTTATTTTATTTACTTTTCTGCTCTTTTGCACACCTGTATCTCTACATGCACATCTTCATATGCTCATTTATCACTCCAGTGTTAATCTGCTAAATTGTAATTATTTGCTCCTATGGCCTATGTATTGCCTACCTCCTCATGCCTTTTGCACACACTGTATATAGACTTTATTTTTTCTACTGTATCATTGACTTGTTTATTGTGTTATTGGCTTGTTTGTTTACTCCATGTGTAACTGTGTTGTTGTCTGTGTCACACTGCTTTGCTTTATCTTGGCCAGGTCGCAGTTGTAAATGAGAACTTGTTCTCAACTTGCCTACCTGGTTAAATAAAGGTGAAATAAAATAAGTAAAATAAATAACACTGAACATTAACATAGAACTATAACACTGAACATTAACATAGAACTATAACACTGAACATTAAAATAGAACTATAACACTGAACATTAACATAGAACTATAACACTGAACATTAACATAGAACTATAACACTGAACATTAACATAGAACTATAACACTGAACATTAACATAGAACTATAAACTGAACATTAACATAGAACTATAACACTGAACATTAACATAGAACTATAACACTGAACATTAACATAGAACTATAAAACTGAACATTAACATAGAACTATAACACTGAACATTAACATAGAACTATAACACTGAACATTAACATAGAACTATAACACTGAACATTAACATAGAACTATAACACGAAACATCACATTAACATAGAACTATAAAACTGAACATTACATTCACATAGAACTATAACACTGAACATTAACATAGAACTATAACACTAAACATTACATCATCATAGAACTATAACACTGAACATTAACATAGAACTATAACACTGAACATTCACACAGAACTATAACACTGAACATTAACATAGAACTATAACACTGAACATTACATTATTATAGAACTATAACACTGAACATTACATCATCACAGAACTATAACACTGAACATTAACATAGAACTATAACACTGAACATTAACATAGAACTATAAAACTGAACATTACATTATCATAGAACTATAACACTGAGCCTTACATTATCATAGAACTATAACACTGAACATTACATTCACATCGAACTAATTTAGCTAGACCCAAACTGTTAAAGACCTATTTCCATCCTGCCCTGCCTATCCAAAGTCTTCGAAAGCCAAGTTAATAAACAGATCACTGCCCATTTCGAATCCCACCGTACCTTCTCCGCTGTGCAATCCGGTTTCCGAGCCGGTCACGGGTGCACCTCAGCCACGCTCAAGGTACTAAATGACATCATAACCGCCATCGATAAAAGACAGTACTGTGCAGCTATCTTCATCGACCTGGCCAAGGCTTTCGACTCTGTCAATCACTGTATTCTTATCGGCAGACTCAATAGCCTTGGTTTTTCTAACGACTGTGTCAAATCGGAGGGCATGTTGTCCGGACCTCTGGCAGTCTCTATGGGGGTACCACAGGGTTCAATCCTCGGGCCGACTCTTTTCTCTGTATTTATCAATGATGTCGCTCTTGCTGCGGGCGATTCCCTGATCCACCTCTACGCAGACGACACCATTCTGTATACTTCTGGCCCTTCCTTTGATACTGTGCTAACTAACTTCCAAACAAGCTTCAATGCCATACAACACTCCCTCTGTGGCCTCCAACTGCTCTTAAACACTAGTAAAACCAAATGCATGCTTTTCAACCGTTCGCTGCCCGCACCCGCCCACCCGACTAGCATCACCACCCTGGACGGTTCCGACCTAGAATATGTGGACCACTACAAATACCTAGGTGTCTGGCTAGACTGTAAACTCTCCTTCCAGACTCATATTAATCACCACCCACCACTGCGACCTGTATGCTCTAGTCAGCTGGCCCTCGCTACATATTCGTTGCCGACCCAGTGGCTCCAGGTCATCTATAAGACTATGCTTGGTAAAGCTCCACCTTATCTCAGTTCACTGGTCGCGATAACAACACTCACCCGTAGCACACGTTCCAGCAGGTATATCTCACTGATCATCCCCAAAGCCAACACCCCATTTGGCCGCCTTTCCTTCCAGTTCTCTGCTGCCAGTGACTGGAACGAATTGCAAAAATCGCTGAAGTTGGAGACTTTTATTTCCCTCATCAACTTTAAACATCAGCTATCTGAGCAGCTAACCGATCGCTGCAGCTGTACGTAGTCCATCTGTACATTGCCCACCCTATCTACCTACCTCATCCCCTTACTGTTTTTATTTTATTTACTTTTCTGCTCTTTTGCACACCTGTATCTCTACATGCACATCTTCATATGCTCATTTATCACTCCAGTGTTAATCTGCTAAATTGTAATTATTTGCTCCTATGGCCTATGTATTGCCTACCTCCTCATGCCTTTTGCACACACTGTATATAGACTTTCTTTTTTCTACTGTATCATTGACTTGTTTATTGTGTTATTGGCTTGTTTGTTTACTCCATGTGTAACTGTGTTGTTGTCTGTGTCACACTGCTTTGCTTTATCTTGGCCAGGTCGCAGTTGTAAATGAGAACTTGTTCTCAACTTGCCTACCTGGTTAAATAAAGGTGAAATAAAAATAAGTAAAATAAATAACACTGAACATTAACATAGAACTATAACACTGAACATTAACATAGAACTATAACACTGAACATTAAAATAGAACTATAACACTGAACATTAACATAGAACTATAACACTGAACATTAACATAGAACTATAACACTGAACATTAACATAGAACTATAACACTGAACATTAACATAGAACTATAACACTGAACATTAAAATAGAACTATAACACTGAACATTAACATAGAACTATAACACTGAACATTAACATAGAACTATAACACTGAACATTAACATTGAACTATAACACTGAACATTAACATAGAACTATAACACTGAACATTAACATTGAAATGTAACACATAACATTACATTAACATTGAACTATAGGACTGAACATTACATGTTCTCATGTTAAATACTGTTGAAGTAATATGGCTGCAGGTTCACGTGCCTCAGCTAAAGCTCACTTTGGTGGGAATTTTCCATCGACCACAAAGTGCTAACAGTAAGCATCTGAATGATATGTGTGAATTGCTTGATAATGTACGTGATATCAACAGAGAGGTATATTTTCTGGGTGATTTAAATATTGACTAGCTTTCATCAGGCTGCCCACTCAAGAGAAAGCTTGAAACTGTAACTAGTGCCTGCAACCTGATTCAGGTTGTCAGTCAGCCTACCAGAGTAGTTAGAAACAGCACAGGAATGAAATCATCGACATGTATTGATCACATCTTTACTAACGCTGCAGATATTTGCTTTAAAGCAGGATCCAAATCCATCAGATGTAGTGATCACAATATAGTAGCCATATCTAGGAAAACCACAGTTCCAAAGGCTGGGCCTAAAATAGTGTGTAAGAGGTCATACAATAGGTTTTTTAAATGATGTTGTTGATGTAAATGTTGATGTAAATAATATTTATTGATCTGTGGTGTGTAATGAGAAGCAACCAGACGCTGCTGTCACGTCCTGACCCTTGTAAGATGTCATTTTCTATAGTAGAGTAGGTCAGGGCGTGACAGGGGGTGTTTTTGGGTGGTTTTCTTGTTATCTGTTTCTATGTTGTTTTTCTAGGTTTCTATTTCTATGTTGGGGTTGTTGGGATGATCTCCAATTAGAGGCAGCCGGTTCTCGTTGTCTCTAATTGGAGATCATATTTATGTAGGGGGGTTTTCCATTTGTGGTTGTGGGTTGTTCATTTTTGAGTAGTGTTATTTTCTCTGCGTCGCGGTTTGTTTTGTTGTTATAAGTATTTTGGTGTGTTGCAAACGTTTCACGGGATAAATAAATATGTGGAACTACAACCATGCTACGCGTTGATCCTTTCAACAGCCGTGACAGCTGCACTTGACACTTTCATAAAATTGCTTATCCCAGTTACTAATAAGCATACAGCCATTAACAAAATGATGGTCAAATCTGTTAAATACCAGTGGATTGATGAGGAATTGAAAAATGTTATGGTTGAGAGGGATGAGGCAAAAGGAATGGCAAATAAGTCTGGCAGCACAACCGATTGGCAAACGTACTGCAAATTGAGAAATCATGTGACTAAACTGAATAAAAAGAAGAAGAAACTACTCTATGAAACAAAGATAAATTACATAAAGAATGATAGTAAAAAGCTTTGGAGCACCTTCAATTACATTTTGGGAAAAAAGGCAAACTCAGCTCCATCATTCATTGAATCAGATGGCTCATTCATCACAAAACCTACTGATGTTGCCAACTACTTTAATGATTTTTTCATTGGCAAGATAAGCAAACTTAGGGATGACATGCCAGCAACAAACCCTGACACTACACATCCAAGTATATCTGACCAAATTATGAAAGACAAGCGTTGTAATTTTGAATTCCTTAAAGAGAGTGTGGAAGAGGTGAAAAGGTAAAGAGTAAAGCCAGTGTGTCGATGTATGCAGACGACTCAATACTAAACACGTCAGCTACTACAGCGAAGGAAATGACTGCAACACTTAACAAAGAACTGCAGTTAGTTTCAGAGTGGGTGGCAAGAAATAAGTTAGTTGTAAATATTTCTCAAATTAAAAGTATTGCATTTTGGACAAATCATTCACTTAACCCTAAAACCTCAACTAAATCTTGTAATGAATGATGTGGTAATTGAACAAGTTGAGGAGACTAAACTGCTTGGAGTAACCCTGTCATGGTCAAAACATATTGATACAACAGTAGCTAAGATGGGGAGAAGTCTGTCCATAATAAAGTGCTGTTCTGCCTTGTTATCAACAAGGCAGGTGTAACGGCTGTCGTATAGAGGGGACCAAAGCGCAGCGTGTTGTGTGCTCATTATGATATTTATTAACTCAAAAACACTAAAGACAAAATAACAAACGGCAAATGATCAGAATACAGTTCTGTCAGGTACAGAGACTAAACAGAAAATAACTGCCCACAAACACAGGTGGAAAAAAACCCTACTTAAATATGATCTCCAATTAGAGGTAACGAGGACCAGCTGCCTCCAATTGGAGATCAACCCCCCCCCAAAAAAACATAGAAATGCAAAACATAGAAAACCACCCAAAACACCCCCTGTCACGCCCTGACCTACTCTACTATAGAAAATGACATCTTACAAGGGTCAGGACGTGACAGCAGGTCATACGGGCCCTAGTTTTGTCACACCTGGACTACTGTTCAGTCATGTGGTCAGGTGCCACAAAGAGGGACTTAGGAAAATTACAGTTGACTGAGAACAGAGCAGCACAGCTGGCCCTTAAATGTACACAGAGAGCTAACATCAATAACATGCACGTCTCTCCTGGCTCAAAGTGGAGGAGAGATTGACTACATCACTACTTGTATTTGTGAGAGGTATTGACGTTTTGAATGCTGTCTGTTTAAACGACTAGCACACAGTTCGGACACCAATGCATAACCCACCAGATACATGCCACCAGAGGTCTCTTCACAGTCCCCAAATCCAGAACAGACTATGGGAAGTGCACAGTACTACATAGAGCCATGACTACATGGAACTCTATTCCATATCAAGTATCTCATGCAAGCCATAAAATGCTATTTAAAAAACAGATAAAAACACACTTTATGGAACAGTGGGGACTATGAAGCAACACAAACATAGGCACAGATGCATACAACCACCCGATAGCATACGCACTACACACATTCACATGGATTGTGTGTAGTACATATGTGGTAGTAGAGTAGGGGCCTGAGGGCACACACTTGGAGTGTTGTACTATAATATGTTGTTCTATAATATTTAAAAAAAAATGCATAACTGCCTTAATTTTGCTGGACCCCAGGAAGAATAGCTGCTGCCTTGGCAACAACTAATAGTGATCCATAATAAATACAAATACAGAACAGTTTTCATTGATTATACAGTATATTACTAACCTGCTGGAGCAGCTGAAGGCAATATTCTGAAATAAAAGTTGTTGTTTTTTTCCATCAGTAAAGGTACTGAGATTCCATCATGAAGAGAATGAGACTATCATGAACTTTCATTGGACGTGATGAAACGTCTGTCTGATGAAAAGAGTTAGTTCAATGGCGTGCATTGTGTCTGTCACCATCTCCAGGAATAAAGATGTCTCAGCCTCACACTCTGATAGCGATAAGAACTTTTTATTATGTGTGGGATTCCATTCATGCATCTCCCGATGCCCCCGGGATCATGTGCACATACACTTGTACAAATAGATATTCTGGCACTCTCACGTAACCACTGATGTTTAAACGTAATTATCACCTTATAATGGATCAAGAGGAATATTGATTTGCAAAGATAAAAAGTTGATGAACTTGTCTCTTTCTCACTCCTGTCATTGTACTAATGTTTCTATGAAAGTGTGTCAGTTTGTTAGGGGATATCTGTAGCTAAGTCAATGTCATGATGATATGTTGGCCTGTACGTTAAATATACAACTGTTGTCTTCAATGCTTCCTTTCTTTGGTGACAAACACTCGGCCTATAACGTTAACTCCCACCCTGCACTGAGGAAACAGCCATTCAGTATCTGTATAACAGTATTATACTGTATTATAACAGTATCATCACTCACCCAGTCACTATCTGTTTACCTGCTTGTGAATTTGACGTATGTTAATGTATCAATACAGTATGATGTACTGTATGTTAATATATCAGGACAGTATGATGTACTGTATGTGAATATATCAGGACAGTATGATGTATGTTAATATATCAGGACAGTATGATGTATGTTAATATATCAGGACAGTATGATGTACTGTATGTGAATATATCAGGACAGTATGATGTATGTTAATATATCAGGACAGTATGATGTATGTTAATGTATCAGGACAGTATGATGTATGTTAATGTATCAGGACAGTATGATGTATGTTAATATATCAGGACAGTATGATGTATGTTAATGTATCAGGACAGTATGATGTATGTTAATATATCAGGACAGTATGATGTATTGTATGTTAATATATCAGGACAGTATGATATATGTTAATATATCAGGACAGTATGATGTACTGTATGTTAATGTATCAGGACAGTATGATATATGTTAATATATCAGGACAGTATGATGTATGTTAATGTATCAGGACAGTATGATGTACTGTATGTTAATATATCAGGACAGTATGATGTATGTTAATATATCAGGACAGTATGATGTATGTTAATATATCAGGACAGTATGATGTATGTTAATGTATCAGGACAGTATGATGTATGTTAATATATCAGGACAGTATGATGTATTGTATGTTAATATATCAGGACAGTATGATATATGTTAATATATCAGGACAGTATGATGTACTGTATGTTAATGTATCAGGACAGTATGATATATGTTAATATATCAGGACAGTATGATGTATGTTAATGTATCAGGACAGTATGATGTACTGTATGTTAATATATCAGGACAGTATGATGTATGTTAATATATCAGGACAGTATGATGTATGTTAATATATCAGGACAGTATGATGTACTGTATGTTAATATATCAGGACAGTATGATGTACTGTATGTTAATATATCAGGACAGTATGATGTACTGTATGTTAATATATCAGGACAGTATGATGTACTGTATGTTAATGTATCAATACAGTATGATGTATTGTATGTTAATATATCAGGACAGTATGATGCATGTTAATGTATCAGGACAGTATGATGTACTGTATGTTAATGTATCAGGACAGTATGATGCATGTTAATGTATCAATACAGTATGATGTACTGTATGTTAATATATCAGGACAGTATGATGTACTGTATGTTAATATATCAGGACAGTATGATGTATGTTAATATATCAGGACAGTATGATGTATGTTAATATATCAGGACAGTATGATGTACTGTATGTTAATGTATCAGGACAGTATGATGTATGTTAATGTATCAATACAGTATGATGTATTGTATGTTAATATATCAGGACAGTATGATGCATGTTAATGTATCAGGACAGTATGATGTACTGTATGTTAATGTATCAGGACAGTATGATGCATGTTAATGTATCAGGACAGTATGATGTACTGTATGTTAATATATCAGGACAGTATGATGTACTGTATGTTAATATATCAGGACAGTATGATGTATGTTAATATATCAGGACAGTATGATGTATGTTAATATATCAGGACAGTATGATGTATGTTAATATATCAGGACAGTATGATGTATGTTAATATATCAATACAGTATGATGTATGTGAATATATCAGGACAGTATGATGTATGTTAATATATCAGGACAGTATGATGTATGTTAATGTATCAATACAGTATGATGTATGTTAATATATCAGGACAGTATGATGTATGTTAATATATCAGGACAGTATGATGTATGTGAATATATCAGGACAGTATGATGTATGTGAATATATCA
>NC_042995.1:8540485-8545485 GCF_901001165.1 Salmo trutta | reverse complement strand
GAGGTGGTATCCTCCTCCCTTACTGTTAAACACACAGTCATCATGGAGGTGGTATCCTCCTCCCTTACTGTTAAACACACAGTCATCATGGAGGTGGTATCCTCCTCCCTTACTGTTAAACACACAGTCATCATGGAGGTGGTATCCTCCTCCTCCCTTACTGTTAAACACACAGTCATCATGGAGGTGGTATCCTCCTCCTCCCTTACTGTTAAACACAGTCATCATGGAGGTGGTATCCTCCTCCTCCCTTACTGTTAAACACACAGTCATCATGGAGATGGAATCCTCCTCCCTTACTGTTAAACACACAGTCATCATTGAGATGGTATCCCCCTCTCTTACTGTTAAACACAGTCATCATGGAGGTGGTATCCTCCTCCCTTACTGTTAAACACACAGTCATCATGGAGGTGGTATCCTCCTCCTCCCTTACTGTTAAACACACAGTCATCATGGAGATGGTATCCTCCTCCCTTACTGTTAAACACACAGTCATCATGGAGATGGTATCCTCCTCCCTTACTGTTAAACACACAGTCATCATGGAGGTGGTATCCTCCTCCTCCCTTACTGTTAAACACACAGTCATCATGGAGATGGTATCATCCTCCCTTACTGTTAAACACACAGTCATCATGGAGGTGGTATCCTCCTCCTCCCTTACTGTTAAACACACAGTCATCATGGAGGTGGTATCCTCCTCCTCCCTTACTGTTAAACACACAGTAATCATGGAGGTGGTATCCTCCTCCTCCCTTACTGTTAAACACACAGTCATCATGGAGGTGGTATCCTCCTCCTCCCTTACTGTTAAACACACAGTCATTATGGAGGTGGTATCCTCCCCCTCCCTTACTGTTAAACACACAGTCATCATGGAGGTGGTATCCTCCTCCTCCCTTACTGTTAAACACACAGTCATCATGGAGGTGGTATCCTCCTCCTCCCTTACTGTTAAACACACAGTCATCATGGAGGTGGTATCCTCCTCCTCCTTTACTGTTAAACACACAGTCATCATGGAGGTGGTATCCTCCTCCATTACTGTTAAACACACAGTCATCATGGAGGTGGTATCCTCTCCTCCCTTACTGTTAAACACACATTCATCATGGAGGTGGTTTTCTTCTCCCTTACTGATAAACATACAGTCATCATGGAGGTGGTATCCTCCTCCTCCCTTACTGTTAAACACACAGTCATCATGGAGGTGGTTTCCTCCTCCTCCCTTACTGTTAAACACACAGTCATCATGGAGGTGGTATCCTCCTCCTCCCTTACTGTTAAACACACAGTCATCATGGAGGTGGTATCCTCCTCCTCCCTTACTGTTAAACACACAGTCATCATGGAGATGGTATCCTCCTCCTCCTTTACTGTTAAACACACAGTCATCATGGAGATGGTATCCTCCTCCCTTACTGTTAAACACACAGTCATCATGGAGGTGGTATCCTCCTCCTCCCTTACTGTTAAACACACAGTCATCATGGAGGTGGTATCCTCCTCCATTACTGTTAAACACACAGTCATCATGGAGGTGGTGTCCCCCTATCCCTTACTGTTAAACACACAGTCATCATGGAGGTGGTATCCTTCTCCCTTACTGTTAAACACACAGTCATCATGGAGGTGGTATCCTCCTCCTCCCTTACTGATAAACACACAGTCATCATGGAGGTGGTATCCTCCTCCTCCCTTACTGTTAAACACACAGTCATCATGGAGGTGGTATCCTCCTCCTCCCTTACTGTTAAACACACAGTCATCATGGAGGTGGTATCCTCCTCCCTTACTGTTAAACACACAGTCATCATGGAGGTGGTATCCTCCTCCTCCCTTACTGTTAAACACACAGTCATCATGGAGGTGGTATCCTCCTCCTCCCTTACTGTTAAACACACAGTCATCATGGAGGTGGTATCCTCCCCCTCCCTTACTGTTAAACACACAGTCATCATGGAGGTGGTATCCTCCTTCTCCCTTACTGTTAAACACACAGTCATCATGGAGGTGGTATCTTACTCCTCCCTTACTGTTAAACACACAGTCATCATGGAGGTGGTATCCCCTTCCTCCCTTACTGTTAAACACACAGTCATCATGGAGGTGGTATCCTCCTCCTCCCTTACTGTTAAACACACAGTCATCATGGAGGTGGTATACTCCCCCTCCCTTACTGTTAAACACACAGTCATCATGGAGGTGGTATCCTCCTCCCTTACTGTTAAACACACAGTCATCATGGAGGTGGTATCCTCCTCCCTTACTGTTAAACACACAGTCATCATGGAGGTGGTATCCTCCTCCCTTACTGTTAAACACACAGTCATCATGGAGGTGGTATCCTCCTCCTCCCTTACTGTTAAACACACAGTCATCATGGAGGTGGTATCCTCCTCCTCCCTTACTGTTAAACACAGTCATCATGGAGGTGGTATCCTCCTCCTCCCTTACTGTTAAACACACAGTCATCATGGAGATGGAATCCTCCTCCCTTACTGTTAAACACACAGTCATCATGGAGGTGGTGTCCCCCTCTCCCTTACTGTTAAACACACAGTCATCATGGAGGTGGTATCCTCCTCCTCCCTTACTGTTAAACACACAGTCATCATGGAGGTGGTATCCTTCTCCCTTACTGTTAAACACACAGTCATCATGGAGGTGGTGTCCTCCTCCTCCCTTACTGTTAAACACACAGTCATCATGGAGGTGGTATCCTCCTCCCTTACTGTTAAACACACAGTCATCATGGAGGTGGTATCCTCCTCCTCCCTTACTGTTAAACACACAGTCATCATGGAGGTGGTATCCTCCTCCTCCCTTACTGTTAAACACACAGTCATCATGGAGGTGGTATCCTCCCCCTCCCTTACTGTTAAACACACAGTCATCATGGAGGTGGTATCCTCCTTCTCCCTTACTGTTAACACACAGTCATCATGGAGGTGGTATCTTACTCCTCCCTTACTGTTAAACACACAGTCATCATGGAGGTGGTATCCCCTTCCTCCCTTACTGTTAAACACACAGTCATCATGGAGGTGGTATCCTCCTCCTCCCTTACTGTTAAACACACAGTCATCATGGAGATGGAATCCTCCTCCCTTACTGTTAAACACACAGTCATCATGGAGATGGTATCCCCCTCCCTTACTGTTAAACACAGTCATCATGGAGGTGGTATACTCCTCCCTTACTGTTAAACACACAGTCATCATGGAGGTGGTATCCTCCTCCTCCCTTACTGTTAAACACACAGTCATCATGGAGATGGTATCCTCCTCCCTTACTGTTAAACACACAGTCATCATGGAGATGGTATCCTCCTCCCTTACTGTTAAACACACAGTCATCATGGAGGTGGTATCCTCCTCCTCCCTTACTGTTAAACACACAGTCATCATGGAGATGGTATCATCCTCCCTTACTGTTAAACACACAGTCATCATGGAGGTGGTATCCTCCTCCTCCCTTACTGTTAAACACACAGTCATCATGGAGATGGTATCATCCTCCCTTACTGTTAAACACACAGTCATCATGGAGGTGGTATCCTCCTCCTCCCTTACTGTTAAACACACAGTCATCATGGAGGTGGTATCCTCCTCCTCCCTTACTGTTAAACACACAGTAATCATGGAGGTGGTATCCTCCTCCTCCCTTACTGTTAAACACACAGTCATCATGGAGGTGGTATCCTCCTCCTCCCTTACTGTTAAACACACAGTCATCATGGAGGTGGTATCCTCCCCCTCCCTTACTGTTAAACACACAGTCATCATGGAGGTGGTATCCTCCTCCTCCCTTACTGTTAAACACACAGTCATCATGGAGGTGGTATCCTCCTCCTCCCTTACTGTTAACACACAGTCATCATGGAGGTGGTATCCTCCTCCATTACTGTTAAACACACAGTCATCATGGAGGTGGTATCCTCTCCTCCCTTACTGTTAAACACACATTCATCATGGAGGTGGTTTTCTTCTCCCTTACTGATAAACACACAGTCATCATGGAGGTGGTATCCTCCTCCTCCCTTACTGTTAAACACACAGTCATCATGGAGGTGGTTTCCTCCTCCTCCCTTACTGTTAAACACACAGTCATCATGGAGGTGGTATCCTCCTCCTCCCTTACTGTTAATCACACAGTCATCATGGAGGTCGTATCCTCCTCCTCCCTTACTGTTAAACACACAGTCATCATGGAGATGGTATCCTCCTCCTCCCTTACTGTTAAACACACAGTCATCATGGAGGTGGTTTCCTCCTCCTCCCTTACTGTTAAACACACAGTCATCATGGAGGTGGTATCCCCTCCTCCCTTACTGTTAAACACACAGTCATCATGGAGGTGGTATCCTCCTCCTCCCTTACTGTTAAACACACAGTCATCATGGAGGTGGTATCCTCCTCCTCCTTTACTGTTAAACACACAGTCATCATGGAGGTGGTATCCTCCTCCATTACTGTTAAACACACAGTCATCATGGAGGTGGTATCCTCTCCTCCCTTACTGTTAAACACACATTCATCATGGAGGTGGTTTTCTTCTCCCTTACTGATAAACACACAGTCATCATGGAGGTGGTATCCTCCTCCTCCCTTACTGTTAAACACACAGTCATCATGGAGGTGGTTTCCTCCTCCTCCCTTACTGTTAAACACACAGTCATCATGGAGGTGGTATCCTCCTCCTCCCTTACTGTTAAACACACAGTCATCATGGAGGTGGTATCCTCCTCCTCCTTTACTGTTAAACACCAGTCATCATGGAGATGGTATCCTCCTCCTCCTTTACTGTTAAACACACAGTCATCATGGAGATGGTATCCTCCTCCCTTACTGTTAAACACAGTCATCATGGGTGGTATCCTCCTCCTCCCTTACTGTTAACACACAGTCATCATGGAGGTGGTATCCTCCTCCTTTACTGTTAAACACACAGTCATCATGGAGGTGGTGTCCCCCTCTCCCTTACTGTTAACACAC